>NC_136268.1:98665626-98968935 GCF_964187855.1 Myxine glutinosa
GTACCTTAATGGGAGCGATAAGTACCGTCTGCCACACGGCACATTATCTCTGGTATCCACTCATTATATGGAATCGCCTGGATGCAGCCGGGAGCAACCAATCCAAATATATCTTCAGTTCTCCATTATCTGAACTAAGATCAAAATTCTGCTCTGTCGGAGGGTTCTCTTGAGAGCTTGACAGACAGAGCGTATGTACATGCAGTGACGTCATTACATGTGCTCATTGAAAGCTGGAGAACTGAAGATATATTTGGATATATATTATAGATATATATATATATATATATATAATATATATACATACATACATATTATATATATATATATATATATATATATATATATATTATATAATATATATATATATTATAATTAGGGTGGCTTCAAAAAAATCAAAATGCAGATTTTCTCCGGGACATGGTCTATGTTTGTTCCTATTGGTGTCAAAGGAAACCACACCAAATTGGAATGGAATCCAATAATATTTAGGGGTGCCACATCAGTGATGAATTTTCCCCCCATGCAAAAATAGGAATTCCCATTTTTTGGGCTGTTTTTACACAAAATAAATACATAATTATATATATACATTAAATATAATATTAAAAATAAATATATAGTAAATATACATTAAATAATAAATATACATAAATACACATTATACATTATATATATACAATATATTATACATACAGTTTTGAGACTTCCTATGATCACTATCTGGGCAATTTTCATGCATGTTTTGTACAGGTTCCCGGGGTCAGGGATACGCTTTTTTAGTGTGTAATATGTAGGCCTAACTTATTGACTGTGGCTCTTTTGTAGAGAGTGACCCTGTGGAGTAAGAATTAACAGGATTTTACCCACATTCTTGCTTATTTTGCAGATATGGCATGTGCTAGTACCAGTGTTTCATTGAAAACTCGGGCTCAGGATAATGTGTATCTCATTGGGTCCACTTCTGGAGATGCCATCAAAGGTGCCAAGCTCCCGACTGTGCATCAATCTCTTGTCCTGTTTTTCCATCACCTGAAGAAGGAGAATCGCACTGCCCGGGAGAGTGCAACCCTTACCATTGAAGAGGTTGTGAAGTTCTGGGAAAAAGCTCACCTACCTACAACGACGAAGCAGCACTGCATCCATCGTTTGGAGAGGCTATATGAAGAGATGGAGGAGCCTCCAAAAGGTGCAAAGCGGGGTGGTGCGACCCAAGAGAAAAAGGAAGCATCCTTCAAGGCCTCCTTGGAGAAGACGTTTGATCTTAGGCATGCAGATTCGGAGGCCATAATCACCAACCCCGAGGACAGGAAGTTTCTTCACGATTAATTCTCAGAAAGGAAGGCTTCAATGGGATCTGTAGACACTGTGTTGGAAGCAAAAACGTTCTTGTGTGTTTGAAAGATCAGCAGCCACGAGATGATTATCGTGAACTCCTAGAACTGACTGTCATCTACATGGGAGGGATCCCACCTCGTGGAATCCGGATCATGGCTCCAGGAGCAATGCACAGAGCCAGATGGATGGCAAAAGCACTATATTCACTACAGGTGTTAATGTTTCGGTCAGAGTTCCACTTGACACTTCGAGAGGCGAGAGAACTCCGAGCCTTCAACATTTTTGTCTGCCTTGTGTATGTACAGGCTTGGTTTCGGGCTCCACAAGCTATTGAGGCTCCCCTGAATGACATTAACCTCTTCAAGAAGTTGGAAAAGTTTGAACAAATCAATCAGAAGATGGCTCAGGCAGCCTTGAAGGCACTTGGCCGCCACACGTGGTACATGAGCCCAGTACTAGTGGCATTTGCATTCTTTGACACCAGAATTGACAAAGAAAGCAAGATCAATATGATTGAAGCATTGAAAAATGACGGTGAAAACCCCTCTCCAAAGAGACCAGCTATCAAACGAGGAACCGCCCTGTCAATCGCTGGCCTCATAACAAAACACACCAAGCATTTCTTCAGCATCCTAGGGACCCCAACTGATTGGATGGATAAGGATCCTGGTTCATGGGAGCAAGAAACCAGCTTTCAGGAAGCAAAGAAAGCCGCCAGTGGCTTAGTCGTGGTGAACGACAGGGCAGAAAGGGGTGTCGCATTGATACAAGACTACAATAAGCTCCTTACAAAGGATGAAGAGCAAAAGCAAGCTCTGCTCCAAGTTGTTGCTGCTCACAGGAAGATGTACCCCGATGCCAAGAAGGCAACAGTGGTGAAACAGGCCCAGAAATAGGAGTTACATTTCTCATTATATTTGGGTTTTTTAATATTATGTGATATGGTGTCTCTTTATTTTATGAACTGAACATTTGGATTGTTATCATTGAATTTGAGTTTTCATAGCAATATAGTGCTATTTGTGCAGCTATTGTAACTTGTGTTTGCTGGAATACAAAGAAAGTGAGTGGAGGGTGGATTTTCATAAAACAAACTTCTGGTTTTGCTTTCGATCCATATATAGAAAAGTTTTGTAGACACCTTTAGTTTGAAGGCTGATGTGGCACCCCTAAATAAAATCAGATTGCTTTCATATTTGGTGTCTTTTCATTTTGGAACAAAAGGAACAACATAAAGCCATGTCCCAGTAAATATTTAAAAAAAATTATTTGAGCACCACCCTAATATATATATATATATATATATTATATATATAATATATATATATATATATATATATATATATATATAATATATATATATATATATATATATATATACATATATATATATATATGTATCGGGATTTAAATTTAATTCAAAAATTGATCCAGACGTCTATTAGCTTTCACACATTCAAACCGACAGAGGTAGTTATTGGCGCTGAGGAAGCGCCTTTAGCGATTGACTTCCAGCCAGTGTAACGCTAATTCCTGTCACAGGAATTCTGAGATCATATAAGTGGGCGTGGCAGTTCCTGATTGGTTCGTGTTGGGGAACGCCTTCTCGCTGCCGACGTGACGTAAATTCGCGCACGCGCACTGGTGATTGGCGCTGAGGAAGCGCCTCTAGCGAATGACTTCCAGCCAGTGTAACGCTAATTCCTGTCACAGGAATTCTGAGATCATATAAGTGGGCGTGGCAGTTCCTGATTGGTTCGTGTTGGGGAACGCCTTCTCGCTGCCGACGTGACGTAAATTCACGCATGCACACTGGTGAAGCTTACTCGATCTTACTCGATCCCATATTACATGTACTTTCATTGCATACAAATTATACTTCCTCCTAGAAATTCCATGCCCGAACCTCAGCGCAATCCAAGAGGATTCACTTGTTTATCACAGCATCTGTAGAATTTTCACCCTTTTACTCAACTCCGTTTCACTCTTATTTGGTGGAGCAAAAAGTCAACTGAGCTTTATCGATATTTAGATATCGGTCATGTAGTTTGAGGAAAATATGTTTAAGTGAATATGAGGGATTAGGAGAGGGAGCACGTGGCCCCCTTTCCAGGGGAGATACGGCCATGGGGAGCACAACTTAAGTTATCACATTATCCCATTGCTTCGTGGTGAGTTTGGTCTATATCCATTTGGCAGTTTTAGAGAAGAAGATTTTTGAATGAAATACCAATATTTGGGGCAAACTCCCCTTCTACCACCTTTACAGGGGGTGCATATCCAGTTGGGGAGCACAACCCCATGAGACCTTGCTGTCCTGATGCATCGTACCAAATTTGGTCCATATCGGTCAGGTAGATTGTGCTAAGATGTTTTACTCAAATGTTAATGGACGTACGGACGGATGGCCAGGCACCAGGTCCCACTCGAGGTTATTTCTCTCACAAGATCTTTCAAAAAGCTGAAAGGCTCAGTTTTGATCTTTTAACATTCGAGCTGGTGTTCAACGTTAATTTTTCCCTGACCTATCAACTCCCTCGACGGGTTGTTTATCCATGTTAATCCATGTTAATAATCCCTCTTATTCAAAAAACATGTCACAACACAAGCAACTGTCCACATAGAGCACACCTGCACTCCACCACATGAACTAACATGCCAATTTCATTTTTAACCCTAACATCCTCTAATTTTCACAAGTTTGCAACCTACACCCAAATATATTTTACAGGTTGTTTTTATTTGATGATGATGGCAATTTTCAACCAAAATTGGGTTTTTTCCGCACGATCCAAGAGGTGAGAGGTCGATTGTGGAAGTCAGACATAAGCACGAGAAATGTGACATGATGGGACACAATATGATGTAATACAAAGCGACACAATGAGAACTTATAGGATGTAATCGGGTATGCTGGAATATATTGTATACAATTGGGTCGAGGCTCATGGAGTGATGTGAAATAATAAGT
The DNA here is from genome assembly GCF_964187855.1 of Myxine glutinosa. Lineage (NCBI taxonomy): Eukaryota > Metazoa > Chordata > Myxini > Myxiniformes > Myxinidae > Myxine > Myxine glutinosa. The sequence continues at coordinate 98,669,936 of NC_136268.1, forward strand.
TTATGAATAATTGGTTAGTTGGTATGAAACATTCACTTTTTATTTTTTTTAATTCTATTTTATTTTATTTCATTTTATTTTATTTATTTATTGATTTATTTATTGATTTATTGATTGATTGATTAATTGATGAATGAATTTTTTTATTATTTTTTTTGTTTACAGGGTCGAAGCTTGTGTAAGAGCTAACATTGATCACAAAAAAGACAAACTGACATATATAACATAAAACATATGATAAAGGGAGCGGGAGAACAAGATGGAGAGCAGGGACATCGGGAGATCTGTGGGAAGGGGAGGGCTTAAGGGGGGGGGGGGGATTCTGTCAATCCTAATGGCATACTTACTACAACAGAATAGCATATTGGTTTTTTTTAAACAATCGACTGAACATTGGAATTTCTCCCTAACCGGAAGTGAAGTTGTTGTTGTTGTTGCCCCAACAGGGTCTGAAGGGGTCGGTGGGACCGGATGGCTCTGAAGGAAAGCTTGGTACACAGGTTCCCATTACCCGTTACATTTGTGCGCCGAACTTTTCTCATGGACACCAAACCACATCATCCACATCAGATAATTAATTGACTTATTGAGGGACCTAGCATTATTATTACGACTGTATCATTATTATTATTTGATGGCAAGATCCCCAAAGTAAACTATACCTGTAATATTTTTGTAGTTGTAATTATTAGGAAAGATAATGTCAAAATATAGGAGCTGACATACAATACCTGTGTGCAAACTTTATGAGAATGCATTTTTATTGCTGATTGCAGTTTTATCTCCCATTGTGTGCATATATAGGGCCAACCTGGTCGAAAAGGTCTACCTGGCAAGCATGGCAAGAAAGTGAGTGTCTGTACAAACCACAGCAGCAGTGCACTTATTCACACTATTGCCGTTGTCCTGTTGTTAGTTCATAACCCCCACTAAAGCACAATTGGAAGTCTAATGCCTGTTATATTTCACAGGGCCTTCCAGGAAAGCTGGGGACGAGAAGCAACAAGATGCCCCCTGGTGAACCAGTGAGTTTGTCTGTTCTCTCTCTCTCTCTCTCTCTCTCTCTCTGAGTAACAATGGGGGCTGAAATATATGTTTTTCACATGAGCTACCTCCCACACATGGGCTGCAAGAGTAACTGTCCACACCTTGTCTAATTAGGGCTCAAGTGGGAGTCCGGGAGAAGACGGAGAGGGAGGCATCCCAGGAGAACCGGTAAGAATCTTGGAGCGGCAGCGCTCCCTGCCGGAGTTGTTCGTGCCTTTGCACAAAAGGGAATGCATTCTTTCACACTTTGTTCTTTTCTCATGTTTAGGCCACCAAAAGGGGCAGGATAGCTCAAAGGTAGTGGAGTCACCTAATCTGGTTTCGATTCCAGACCCGACTACAAGTTGCCGTCCGGGTGCTTTAAGGCAGCAAATTGTGTCAATGAGTGCGCTGCCCTTTAAAGGGACATTAAACTGGGTGCCACATCTGCTGGCATATACTGGTGGTCATTGATGAGCCCACGGTGCCTCTAATTGTTTAACGCATTGTGTGCTGGTACCTTGATCAAATTCTAAGTTTCTGCCTTAATATGCAGGATTACAATATCAACGGCACAGCCAAATCTTAGTAATGATACAACCAGCAGGCCAAATTGGTAATTGCCACCAGAGTCCAATATGCGTTCACAAAAAAAGGAATTATTTCCAGAAAAAAAATTTGATAAAAATCATTGAAGCAAAACTTTTTATTTAGCATAATAAAATACGCAATTTAGTGTCTGTCTGTATGTCTGTCTTTTTTTTTCTTTTTTTTTGTATACAAGATCGAGGCTCGTGTAAGAGCTAACATCAATCACACAAAAAAACAGACACATAAAACATACAATGAAGGGAGTGGGAGACAAGATGGGGAGAGAGAGGGGAGCACACAAGTACAACAGCAGTGAACAGGGACATCGGGAGATCTTTAGGAGGTAGAGGGCTTGGGGGGGGGGGGGGAGGAGGCATGGGGAGGCGGGGGGGAGGAGGCATGGGAAGGCGGGGGACTATGATACACTGGCATTGTGTGATGTCAGTCCGGCTGTCTGTCCATGATACACTCGGTCGTTACTTATCCAATCTCAACCAAACTTGACAGGAGGACTAAAGGTCACACAATGGAGGTTTCTGCCACTTCATTTGACGCCATACCCAAGAGGGGTTTCCACCTTGGGCGAAATCCATGTTAAGGTGTATAGGTAGCTTATCATGGGGTGTATAGATAGCTTATACATCCACCAGCCTAAACAGTTTACGTTTTTGTATCCCACTGATAGGCCGGATCTGGATCCAGATCTGAAACAAAATCTAATCGGCTTGTTATTGTCGTATAACAAAGTCAACCACCTAGTTTTGTCATAAGTCCCCCACAAAGTTTTGAAATATCGTGCTATATATAATTTTGGCACCATCTCTCTATGGTGAAGAATCACATAAAAAATTATAGTGTCCGCATCAGGATCTTCACCAAATCTAATCATTTCGTCCGTGTCATATACCCAACCTCTCGACCAAATTTCCTCCGAATCCGTCAATGTTATTACTAAAGAATATTAATACTAATAATATTCCTGCCTCCCCAAGGGTTCGTGGGGGGAACCTCGATCGGAAGTAAAAACTATGATAAACCACAAACACATATGATTACCTTTTCAAACTGTTGCAACTGCTGTTTAACACCAAATTGAAAGGGACGTTCTTGAGGCATTATATGCTTATTGTGTATCCCACTGACTGATGGACCTGAGCCTAGATCTACTCGAAACTATATACCCCAAAGAGGATTACAACATGACTCTTCCTACCACTTCCTGAGGGAGCAGGTGTGACAATATTCTAAATCTCAAAATATCGTTATCAACAATATCAAACAGACTTTCTAGAATCCGTAGTTTATAATTCCCACCCTCCTCTTCCTCTTTACAATCTTGCCATTCTTCTGTTTTTACACTCATGCACAATGAAAGTCACCATTTAAAATAGTAGATTGTGGAATTATCTTTCACAACCACTAATATCAGTTCAAACGCACCCCCACCAGCCCCTCCTTTTTCTCTAACTTGAAAATGTCGTTTATTCATCGTTTAAAATTCCGCATCCTCTGTCAACAGGAAACTCCTCCACTGCACTGCAATAATTCCTGGTGCTGGCTTAGCGGTTAGGGTTGCCGGCTTGGGGTCCTAGGATCCTGGGTTCGAATCCCGGTTGATTGGTGAATTAACACCAGGGGGGTTGACTCAGCCGGTCATCCTTCCGAGGTCGGCAAATTGAGTACCAGCTTGCTGGTAATTCCCTGTGTGTCGCAAGAGGCGAATAACAGGGTTGGCGGCAGGAAGGGCATCCGGCCGTAAAACACTGCTTCAAAAAGGGGACCACTGTGCCCAAAAAAGGCCAACACCTGCTCTGCGGGGAAAAATGGCCTCCAAAGGTGGTTCTGTACTGCAATAATTCCACTTAACTTGTCACATGTGTGTTGCACATCGCATAAAAATATCCACACACAATTGCATGGAAAAATATAAAACTCAGACAGGAATAATCCACAATGCCATCAGTTTTTTTTTTTAATTGATCGCAAAATATATTGTTTGTATTTAAAACGATCCTTATTCAAAAATGAATGGATCACTTATCACTAACTATTAGAGCTGCCCAGCATTTTGACCACCGAATGATCTTCATCAGGGTCGTGCTTGAAGACCACTCGGGGATCAAAATGGTGGATCGGAGCCTTGCCTGTTAAATAGCTATACCAAGGATGTAGCCAGCATTTTTAGGTCATCTCATCTCGATTCTCGAAGAATGTGTCGGGATGTCCAGATGTTTGTCCGTCCTGTCGTCTGCCTGTCCGTCTTAACTTTTTGCTATTTTTAATAATAATAATAATAATAATAATAATAATAATTCATTTATTTTGTATAGCGCTTTTCCAGAAGCCCAAAGGCGCTTTGACAGAGTGGAAAACATAATGCATAACAATACATGAAAACAACAATTGCAAAAAGACAAGAATCAAGAAAACAAACAGCAGCGATATACGGCATATATATAAGACAAGAATCAAAAAGACAAGACAAGAATCAATAGGGAAATATTTAAAGCAAAAGGAGGGAGAAGGAGAAGAGATAGTCAGGGGTTAAATGCTGTGGGTTGAATGGTGAATGCAGCGTTGAACAGGTGGGTCTTTAGTGATGTTTTGAATGTGATGAGTGAGGAGGAGTCTCTGATGGTGTGAGGTAGTGAGTTCCAGAGGGTGGGAGCAGCGATGGAGAAGGCCCTGTCCCCCCAGGATCTGAATTTGGTCCGGATGGAGGGGGTCAGGAGGTTGGTACCAGCAGAGCGGAGGTTGCGGGTGGGAGTGTGTCTGGAGAGGAGGTCAGCCAGGTAGGATGGGGCCAGGTTATGGAGGGCTTTGTATGTCAAGAGGAGGATTTTGTACTGGATTCTCTGGGGGATGGGGAGCCAGTGAAGCTTGTAAAGGACGGGGGTGATGTGGTCACGGGTCCGGGAATGAGTGAGTAGACGGGCAGCGGAGTTCTGAATGTATTGGAGTTTATTGGTGATTTTTGAGGGTGAACCATAGAGGAGGCTATTGCAGTAGTCCAGACGGGAGGTGATGAAGGCGTGGATGAGGGTTTCTGCAGCCGTGGAGGAGAGGGATGAGCGGAGACGGGCAATGTTTTTCAGGTGAAAGAAGGCTGACTTTGTGATCTGTTTAGTGTATTTGTCGAAGGAAAGGGTTTGGTCAAAGATGACGCCAAGATTCCGGATGTGAGGGGAGGTGGATACTGGGATACCGTCGATGTTGAGGGCAAAGTTATGGGTGGATTTTGTGAGCGTTTTTGGGCCAATGATGATTATTTCAGATTTATCACAGTTAAGCTTGAGGAAGTTGATTTGAAGCCAGGATTTTATTTCAGTGATGCAGTTTGTCAGGATAGAGTGGGTGTCGGTGGAGACGGACTTGGTGGAGATGAAAAGCTGGATGTCATCGGCGAAGCAGTGGAATTGGAGACCATGACGGCGGATTAAGTGACCGAGCGGGGACAGGTAAAGGATGAAGAGGAGGGGGCCAAGAACTGAACCTTGGGGGACACCTTGGGGGAGGGGAGCAGTGGGGGATTTGCAGTTATTGATGGAGATGAACTGGCATCTGTCAGAGAGGTATGATTTAATCCAAGAGAGGGCAGTGCCGGTGACGTTAAAGGTGGATTCAAGTCGGGTGAGGAGGATAGTGTGATCGATGGTGTCAAAGGCAGCGCTGAGGTCGAGGAGGACGAGAATGTTGAGGTTGCCAGCGTCAGAGGAGAGGAGAAGGTCGTTGGTGATTTTGAGGAGAGCAGTTTCAGTACTGTGGTTGGAGCGGAATCCGGATTGGAATGTTTCATACAAGTTATTGGCAGAGAGATGATGTTTGAGTTGAGTGGCTACAGCGCGTTCCAAAACTTTTGACAGAAAGGGTAGGTTGGAGATGGGTCTGAAGTTGTTTAGGGTGTCAGGGTTTAGACCAGGTTTTTTTAGAATGGGGGTAACAGCAGCAATTTTGAGGGAAGGTGGGACGATGCCTGTAGACAGGGAGGAGTTTATTGTTGCAATGATAAGTGGAGAGAGAGCAGGGAGGGAGGCTTTGACAAAGCTGGAGGGGATGGGGTCAAGAGTGCAGGTGGCAGTTTTCATTCCTATGAGGAGTTCAGAGAGGTCAGTAGGAGAGATTGGGGAGAACCGAGACAGGGGATGGCAGGACAAGGGGGGGCAGGTGGTTGGAGGGGGAGCGGGTGCGGCGGTGGTCAAGCTGTTGTAGATGTTGTCAATTTTGCGTTGGAAGAAAGAGAGGAAGGAGATGCAGTTGTCTACTGTGAATGACTGGGTGGTGGTGTTCAGGGGGCGGAGGAGTTTGTTTATTGTCGAGAAGAGTGCTTTTGGGTTTCCGGAGCCAGAGTGGATAATTTGAGAGTAGTAGGCAGAGCGGGCGCGGGAGAGGGCATCTTTGTAGTGTTGTATGTGGTCCTTGTAGGCTTGGGAGTGAACTGTGAGACCCGTTTTATTGCGGAGTCTTTCAAGTTGGCGAGCACGAGTTTTCATCAGGTGGAGTTCAGGGGTAAACCAGGGAGCAGAATGGGTGAAAGAAACTGTTTTGGTTTTTACAGGCGCAAGCTGGTCAAGGCAGGAGGAGAGAGTGTGGTTGTAGTAGTCAGTGAGGTCGGAAGGGGTGTGGAGGTCAATGAAGGGAGAAGTGGACATTTTTTCAGAGAGGGTGGATGAGAATGAGGTAGGTGAAAGAGCGTTTAGCTTACGGAAGTTGATTGTGCGATAATGCCTTGGTGTTGGGGCGGGGATGTTGATGGTCAGAGTGATGGCTAAGTGGTCAGAGAGGGTGAGGTCGGAGCCATAGAGATGGTGCAAATTTAATCCAGTGGAGCAGACAAGGTCCAAAATGTGACCACGGATATGGGTAGGAAAGTCGACATGTTGAGTGAGGTTAAAGCAGGTGAGTAAATCAGTGAAGTCAGTGGTTATTGTGGAGTCAGTGGAGTCCATGTGGATATTGAAATCACCAAGGAGGAGGATTGAGGGGGAGAGGGAACATAGCTGGGTCAGAAAGTAGGAGAAGTCAGACAGGAATGATGGGTGTGGTTTGGGAGGGCGGTAGACGACAGCCATGACTGACTGCGTGTGACCAGAGAGTTTTAAAGCCAGGTGTTCAAATGATGGAGCAGATGAGATGGAGATGAGGTTGGTCTTGATGTCTTGACGGTGGATAACGGCAATTCCACCACCTCGGCCCTCCGAGCGTGGTTTATTGACGTAGGAATATCCATTGGGTGTGGTGAGGTTGAGTGTGTAGTAGTCCAGAGGTTGTTGCCAGGTTTCGGTGAGACAGAGAAAGTCCAGTTTGTTATCCAGGATGTATTCGTTCAGGATGAGGCATTTATTGTTGAGGGACCGGGTGTTGAACAGGGTGAGCTTGATGTTGTTTTGAACAGCAGGGATGAATTCAGGTGATTTAGCCAGGGTTCGTAGGCAAGAGGTGCGATCGTGTGGGTTGCTGTGACCAGGTGCGCTGGGACGAAGAGTGAGAGTGCGCTGAGCCGACCAGAGGACGGGGATGGAGTGACCTGATTGCAAATAAACAAACTTGCGACCGGAGCCACGGTGAATGTACCTGGGTCGTCGGAGGAGTCCATTTGATTTGATGGCAGAGATGCATGATGGGGTGGAGCGGGTATTGAGCAGAAGAAGCCTTGCGGCGGAGTACTTCAGAGCCATGCCAGGCAGGAGCGAAGGGACGAGTACGAGGCCAAGGTCGAGGAGGCAAAGCGGCAAACGCAGCGGCAAACGACTGCAGCCGCTAATCAAGACCACAGCGGCAAACAAGGCCACAAGGCCACCGGCAAACAAGGCCACGGCCACAATCAACGGGAGCGGGCCTTTCGAATTCCGTATTCCGTACCATCAAAAGCAGATTCCGTTATCCAGCCGGAGAACACGCGGCACGTGCGGGTGTGAAAAGGCAGGACAGGTGTGAGATGTCAGGTCAGAAAGGTAGAAGCAGACCCTGTACATCCATCCAGTCGGAGAAGCGGCGAATATGCAACGCCAGCGTCCTCTCGCAACCGAACCCGGAACCAATATGCTTTTTTTTTTTTTTTGCTACTCCTCCCTTATCACCCAGCTGATTGCTCCAAAACTTGGCACATCAATACAAGACAGTAGCCCGTACAATCGCTCAGGCTTCGATTTTTCAATATTGGCTCATGGGAGCCGCCAGCAGGGGTTGTTAATCCCCAAACTTTGGAACCCTACTCGTCCCTCATTTACCAACCGATTGCTCTGCAACCCGAAACAGCTCCTCTACTTGATTGTCCACAGAATCGCTTGGTCTTACATTTTCCGATTTTGTATTTTTTGAACTCAGATCATGAGGGTTTCCACCCCCTGAAACTTCGGATCCCGACACGTCCCTCATTTACCAACCGATTGCTCTAAAACCTGATACAGCCCTTCTTCATGATAGTCCACAGGATCACTCGGTCTTTTGACGATTTCGGATAATGGGGGCTCTCGGTGGGGAGTGAAAGGGGGGTGTTACCCTCTGAAACTTTGGATCCCTACTTGTACCTTATTACCCTGTGCTTGCGAAGCGAAAAGCAGGGTTAAGCATTTGGGTGCCGTACGTGTGGCATGTCTGCATTTTTTTAAATTCATTTTCTCGGCAACCGTTTGTCCGGTTGACACAAAATTTTACTATAGTGGCGCCTCTGCCTGTATAATTTTTTATTCATAATTATGACGTCATAGGTCATGTGGTAGGACACCATCTTGGAAAACGTTACACCTCTACATCACCCAAACCACTCAATGGAAAAAGTTGAAACAAGGCTCATTGTGAAGTAGTCGCCTTGGGGAATAAGATAGTTTAATGATGATGTTATCGGTGCCTTAATTATGACGTCATAATTCGACAAACAAGTGCAACGCTTGATTTGATCAGTATGAATTATTTTCTCTGCAATTCTTGGTCCGATTGATATGAAATTTTCACCACAGCATTGCCTCCTCCTGTAGAAAATTTTAATGATAATTATGACGTCATAGGTCACGTTGTACAGGCGCCATCTTGGAAAAACTTTGCACCTCTATATCACTGAAACCACTCAATGGAAAAAATTGAAACATGGCTCATTGTCAAGTACTCCCCATGGGGAATAACATATGTTTGTGATGATGTCATTGGAGCCTTCATTATGACATCATAATTGGACAAATACAACGCTTGATCCGATCAGTATGAATTATTTTTCTCTACAACTGTTTGACTGATGGACACGACATTTTCACCGGAGCGCTTCCTCCTGTAGGATATTTAAATGATAATTATGACGTTATAGGTCACGTGGTACAGGTGCCATCTTGGAAAAACCAAAAAACGTTGCACCTCTATATGTATCTCCAAAACCGTTCCATGATTTTTTTTCAAATATGGCTCATTGTAAAGAACTCCGCATGGGAAATCGGTGTTGTTAATGATGACGTCATTGATGCCATGATTATGACGTCATAATTCGAGAGGGACAACGCTTGGTCTGATCAGTTTGAAATTTACCCTTATTTACCAACCGATTTCTCTGAAACCTGATACAGCCGTTCTACTTGATGGCCCACAGGATCAATGTCTTCGATTTTTCGATTTCAGTCAGGGGCCCTCCCAGGTGATCAGTGGGCTTGCTCCCATGGTTGTTCCACTAAATAAGCAGAAGTCTGAAGTGCAGCCTCAAATGATGACTGTCAGCCCACTCACGGCTATTTTCAAATTTGGAGGGAAGAAGGTGTGGGTGGTTGACCGAGGTGCATTGGCAAGTTTAGCCAGTAGGAAGAGACAGAATGTTGTTATTCTAACAAGCAAAATATACAGAAAAAAAATCACAGAATACTTTAAGTCCTTGAGGAAATCATTTTATTGCCATGTGACCGCAAATTGTGTAGCCATGGACTGGTCCGATATTCTACGCAGCATTCTATTCAATTCCAGTTCTGTGGGAAACGTTTTCAAAGAATTTCACAGCTTCATCGAGACTGACATCCATGTCATAATGAATGGGAATGAGTGCTGATGTACTCAACCTTTCTCCTAACACGTGAGCCCTCATAACGTTGTTCAGTCATCTGAGTGTACTTGCACTTCTTTCACATTCACATGTGGTCACAGGTGTTATGGTACACAAAAGCTTCAGACAGGTGCTCTACATTAGAATAGTGTCAGTATCAGTATTGCACAAGCTTAGTGTTGACTAAAAAGGTAAGGTGGCTGGCTTAAGATCCTGGGGTCTTGAGTTCAAGCTCCTGTCATACAGCTGAGCAACAATTTTATCAAGGATTGGGGCAGCCATACTTCTCCTGTCATATTATTCACGTGTCTCAGCTTGGGTACTGGTTTCGTGCATTATTCAAGGTACAATACCTGGCACAGCGAGGTGAACACCTACGGACTCCGCAATGTGTGATGCTTGCTTGTAGACTCTGCTGAAATGCTGCTCATTGGGCTCATGTTTCCTTGTGTTTTTGGGTTAGACCTCATGTACAATAGAGAATGCATCAAAAATACACTCTTGCAGTTTTACTGTGATTCCTTTCAACTTGGAAAGTGTCACGTACACCCTCGTGAATGTTACCAACGAATGGAATGATGAGATACATCCCAGAGAGAGGAAGCCTTTGACTTTGCTTCTTTATGAAATCGGGCAGTGTTTACATCATCTTAACAACTTCACCATGTATCTGATATGCTATAACTTTAAGGGCAGTGAGGATGTAAAGATAAGAACCATGAAATTGACTGTTTACCTTGTGTTACTCAACCCACCTGGTACACAGACTCAATAGAGCCTTTCTTTTCTCCCCTACAGGAGCCTCAGTGATCCTTTTTTCCCTAAAGCATTATGTTTTGGGCTTGTGTGTATGAAGAAGCATGTTTCTTTCAATGTACCAAACTTGTGCATCAGAGGATCCTTACGGGCGTGTGAAATGATGAGGTGAACTGAGTGTGAACTGAAGTGCAAGTAGGTGTCTATTTGCGCTTTTTCTTAACTAGTACACCCACTGCCTATGGGTGCGACAGTAAGGGTCATGTTATTATTCTGTCTGGGCTATATAGCTTACAGTAAAAGCTCAAGAGATCTAGGCTCTTGTCCATTATTCTGTGATGGACGTGATAAGCATATAATGCCCCAAGGACGTTGGGATACCTCCCTTTCAGTTTCGTGTTAAACAGCAGTACCGGTATGTCTGTTTAAAAAAGGTAATCATACATGTTTGTGGTTTATAATATTTTTTTACTTCAGGTAGAGGCTTGCCCCATGAACAAAGCACATTCAGCTATTTATACACGCTAACACGGCATTTGTGCACAGAGAAAAAAAACCCCATGTGGAGGGGAGGTATTATGAGTATCGATATTGTTTTGTAATAGCATTAATATTATGGTATTATAATTCATTTTGTTATTACTTTTGTTATTAGAATGGGCATTGGAAAAACGCCACAATTAGCTATCGTAACACGGATATACACCTTAATACGGATTTCGCGCAATTCGTAGACCCTCTTTGGGAGGGGGAAAATTAAGTCGCTACAACCTCCATCACGTGACCCAAGTTTGGTTGTGATTGGATAAGTAATGACTGAATGTACCATGGTCAGACAGACAGACACCAAATTGCATATTTTAATATGATAATCTCTTTCATCCCTTTCACTACGATACTCATCGTGCTGGCTCCAGCCACTGTCCTTGAAGATTATCTAGACAGAGTCTATTCTCAGTCGGTGATGTAATTTAAATTAGCCCAACAAGTCTTCACCATTTTTTGATTACTTGGCTTGTGCTTCTTCAGTCATTCAGTGTATAACTATGTATAATTTCATCTTGTATTGAAGAAAAAAATAGAAACAGACAAGATCATCCTATACACATAAACAACTGTGAGTGGAGAGGATGGGAGAGGGGAAATTAGAAATATGCAATAAAAAAAAACAAAGATTTTTTTGTTGTTGTTGTTATTTTATTTGGATTCTATTTTAATATTTATTGTACTTCACTTTAACAAGTTAAAGAGAAAACTAGAAAGTATCTGAAAATGCAAAGCACATCCACGTCCACTTTGCACTCCAACTAAACTCGACGAAAACAACATATTAAAAAAACTAGCAACAGTACCCGCCCTATGGGCGGGACTTCAATTGGGAAGCCCAAATGAAAAGGTGAAATATCAGAAATTGGAGGCTTTTTTATTTTAAACGATTCATATAAACATCCATTGAATCATATCACACGCAAATCATCAAAATCTAAACAGTACATGGATAAACAGTACATGGACGATCACGTACCACGTACGTCTCGCGTCTCGCTCGCTCTCATGTTGTCCCGATAATGATCCTTCCGCAGGTTCACCGACGGAAACCTTGTTACGACTTTTACTTCCTCTAGACAGTCAAGTTCGCTCATCTTTTCGGTGCACCGGCACGAGCCGAGAACGGCCCGTGCAGGGGCTGATCCGAGGATCTCATCAAACCGTCCTATCTGTAGTAGCGACGGGCGGTGTGTACAAAGGGCAGGGACGTAATCAACGCGAGCTGATGACTCGCGCTTACTGGGAATTCCTCATTCGTGGGACACTGTCTCAAGCCCCAGTCCCCATCACGGATGGGGCTCAGCGGTTTACACGAGCCTGACGGCGAAGGGCAAGATACATGCTGGCCCGTCCAGTGTAGCGCGCGTGCGGCCCCGGACATCGAAGGGCATTAAACGTTCATTAAACATTAAACGTTCATTAAACGTTCCTTAAAGTATTACGAAACGAAAAACATTACGAAATTACGTTCACACCGTCATGTCAAACACTACCGTGAACACATACATCGTCACAACATCGTCACAATGAGAACATCGTCACAATGAACGTTATGCGAACGCGAATGTTATGCAGGAGTCCAAACCTGAGAATGCTGGAAACCAAAGCTGAAATTGGGAAAACGAAATAGCCTATTTTACTCCTGGAGATCCCAGGATTACCCACCAAAAATATCTTTGCAATCGGTTCAGCAGTTTTTATGGTACCTTCGAACAGACAGACAGACAGACGGACATTTGGTGAATTATAGTAAGATCGTCACAATGAGAACATCGTCACAATGAACGTTATGCGAACGCGAATGTTATGCGGGAGTCCAAACCTGAGAATGCTGGAGACCAAAGCTGAAATTGGGAAAACTAAATAGCCTATTTTACTCCCAGGGGTCCCAGGATTACCCACCCAAAATATCTTTGCGATTGGCTCAGCAGTTTTTACGGTACCTTCGAACAGACAGACGGACATTTGGTGAATTTGAGTAAGATGTCTCCCAATTTATTTAATAGTGTTATCCGTATTTCTCATGACAAAGTTTTGGTGAAAATTTGATGATAAAAGCTCAAATGGTAAATAAATAAATAAACACGGGGGATGATTACAAAACCCGGTCATCTTGTTCTGCACGGTGGACACACTAATAATGCCTATTTATATTTACTGTGACTTTGCCTTTTGACATTTTGAACCAATTATTCATTACTCTTGTCCGTATTCTTATAATAATGGTTTTTGAAAATTTTATGACAAAAGCTCAAAAGGTAACAAAAAACTTATGCCCTGGACAGACACTGATACACACCACACACAAACACACACCAGACACACACACACATACATACACACACATACATACATACATACATACATACATACATTCATACACAGACATACACATACATACATACACATACATACATTACATACATACACATACATACACACATACACACACATACATACACATACACACACATACACACACATACATATACATACATACATATACATACATACATACATACATACATACATACATACATACATACATACACATACAGTGCATTCAGAAAGTATTCAGACCCCTTCACTTTTTTCACATTTTGTTATGTTGCAGCCTTATGCTGAAATCGTTTAAATTCATTTTTTCCCTCATCAATCAACACTCAATACCCCATAATGACAAAGAGAAAACAGGATTTTAGAAAGTTTTGCAAATTTATTTAAAATAAAAAACTGAAATATCACATTCACATAAGTATTCAGACCCTTTGCTATGACACTTGAAATTTAGCTCAGGTGCCTCCCATTTCTCTTGATCATCTTTGAGATGTTTCTACACCTTGATTGAAGTCCACCTGTGGTAAATTCAATTGATTGGACATGATTTGGAAAGGCACACACCTGTCTATATAAGGTCTCACAGCTGACAATGCATATCAGAGCAAAAACCAAGCCATGGGGTCGAAGGAACTGCCTGCAGTGCTCAGAGACAGGATTGTGTCGAGGCACAGATCTGGGGAAGTCCACAAAAAAACTTCTGCTGCATTGAAGGTTCCCAAGAGCACAGTGGCCTCCATAATTCTTAAATGGAAGAAGTTTGAACAACCAGGACTCTTCCAAGAGCTGGCCGCCCGGCCAAACTGAGCAATCGGGGGAGAAGGGCCTTGGTAATAGAGGTGACCAAAGAACCCGATGGTCACTCTGGCTGAGCTCCAGAGATCCAGTGTGGAGATGGGAGAACCTTCCAGAAGGACAACCATCACTGCAACACTCCACCGATCTGGGCTTTATGGCAGAGTGGCCAGACGGAAGCCTCTCTTCAATGAAAGACACATGAAAGCCCGCTGGAGTTTGCAAAAAAGCACTTAAAGGACTCTCAGACTGTGAGAAACAAGATTCTGTGGTCTGATGAAACCAAGATTGAACTGTTTGGTTTCCGAATGGAAGCTCCAGGAAGAGTCCTGGTTGTTCCAAACTTCTTCCATTTAAGAATTATGGAGGCCACTGTGCCCTTGGGAACCTTCAATGCAGCAGAATTTTTTTGTGGGCTTCCCCAGATCTGTGCCTCGACACAATCCTGTCTCTGAGCTCTGCAGGCAGTTCCTTCGACCTCATGGCTTGGTTTTTGCTCTGATATGCATTGTCAGCTGTGAGACCTTATATAGACAGGTGTGTGCCTTTCCAAATCATGTCCAATCAATTGAATTTACCATAGGTGGACTCCAATCAAGGTGTAGAAACATCTCAAAGATGATCAAGAGAAATGGGAGGTGCCTGAGCTAAATTTCAAGTGTCATATAAAGGGTCTGAATACTTATGTCAATGTGATATTTCAGTTTTTTCTTTTTAATAAATTTGCAAAACTTTCTAAAATCCTGTTTTCTCTTTGTCATTATGGGGTATTGAGTGTAGATTTATGAGGGAAAAAATGAATTTAAACGATTTCAGCATGAGGCTGCAACATAACAAAATGTGAAAAAAGTGAATGGGTCTGAATACTTTCTGAATGCACTGTACAGTGTACATACATACATACATATACATACATACATACATACATACATACATACATACATACATACATACATACACACACACACGATGGTAAAACCCATCTCTTAAACAGAAGATAGGAGAGCAAGCATATCAATGATGACATGGACTCACAGACAATGACAAAATCCATACTGTGCAGCATCTCCCTGTCTACATCTCCTTCCCAACTGTGCAGTAAAGTAGAATGTAAAAACGGCCTTAATCATGAAGGATAGTGTCGTTCTGCGTCGGTGGAGAAGTAGAACAATGGATGGAATCAACATAACGTGGAGCAAAGTATGCTAACCGCCGTGGGAGGCAAATCATATTTTGTGCATTACCCTGTCAGCTTCTTCCCACAACGATTAGCATACTTTTGTATATGCAAGGTCAAGACTCGTGGGAGAGCGATAACATAAAATGGATCAGGATGCAACAGAACAAAACGAACAGTAGAAAGAGGGGGAAATACAAACAGCAGGGTTAAAGGGAAATACAAACAGCAGGGTTGAAGGACAAATTAGAGGGAGACTTGGACAAATAAGAGGTGTGGGGAAGAATGAGGGGTAGGCGAGGATGCATGGGTGGACAAGATTAATACAGAAGCAAACTCTTCAGGAGGGAAAAACTGGAAACTTGGAAGGTGGTGGGATTGAGGTGGGCTGAACAGAAGTAGAAAATATGATGGTTTTGGATGGGGGGTGGGGGTGATCTGAAATGGTGGTGAATATCTGTCTTGAAGACCGGAGGGAAGAATGTGACTGAAGATAATGTGGAAGTTTGTTCCACGTGGGGAAATTGAAGAAAAATGAGTGGAGGTGAGATGCGAAGTGATTCTGGACTTTAGAAGTTTCACCAGAAGAGGGTTAATGGTGGACCTTGTGCATCCTGCAGAAACCTGGGGGAGGTAGGGTTGGGAGAGATAAAACACTGAAAGAGCAGTGCATAATAATAAATAAAAAAGCATCAAAAAAGCATAATAATTATGCCCCCAGTAATAATTGATGCAGAAAAGATAAGACAATAACTTGCAAAGATGGCAAACTTCAAAAGCCCTGGCCCAGATGGGATCCAAAACTTCTGGTTAAAGCAATTTTATGCTCTCCACGTTCACGAAACTCAAGCATTCAATGAGCTTGTCCAAGGGGATCAGGAAATGGATGAATGGCTCACAGAAGGTAACACCTTCCTCATCCCAAAATCTGAAGAAAATCAACTACCTCACAAATACCGGCCAATAACACGTCAACCAACAACATGCAACCTTATAACAGGAATCGTCACAGAAACAATGTACCACCACCTAACCCAATAAGGAGGCCGAGAGGCAGAACTTAAGGGATGCAAAAGAGGACGTTACAGAACAATAGACCACCTACAACTAAACAATGCCATACTCAAAAATTGCAATACGAGAATAATCAAATTATCCACAACATGGATAGACTATAACAAAAGCTTTTGACAGTGTCTCACATTCATGGATGATAAAGTGCATGCAAATGTACAAGATAAATCCCGAAATAATCAAGCTGAGTGAGAAAGCCATGGATCTATGGAACACCACACTAATCTTGCAGCACTCAGAAGGAAAGATTGAAATACCAGGAGTAAAGATACGATGGGGGATCTTCCAAGGAGACAGTCTTTGTCCTCTCATGTTTTGCCTGGCCCTGGACCCACTAAGTAACCTCAGTAATGAGCAAGGTCACGGACACACCCTAACATCCAATAAAACAAAACGTCCAAAGAAACAACAAAGGTGACGCATCTACTGTATATAGATGATTTAAAACTCTTTGCACCGAACGATGAAAAATTGACAGAACAACTAAAATTAGTGAAACGGTTCTCCACAACATCCAAATGGAATTTGGCCAAGATAAGTGTGCCAAGTGCACATTCGTACAAATTAGACCAAGAAAAACGAAAAACAAAAAAATCGACCTAAGTACAGCAATACAGGAGCTAGACAACGAAGCATCTTACAAATACCTTGGGGTAGAAGAGGGCCACGAAATGTGTCATAAAAATGCGCAAAACAATTACCAAAGCATACCTGCATAGAACGAGGCTGATCCTGAACACATATCTCACCCCAAGGAACAAAATCAAAGCCATAAACCACCTCGCATTACCAGTGTTCCAATATAGCTGCAAAATAGTAAACTGGCCACCAGTGGATATCAAAAACTAGATATCAAAACATGGAAATTCTTCGCCATCCACAAAATGTTCTACAAAAATCAGTGCATCCCAAGAATATACCTGCCGAGGAAAGGAGTAGGTGGTGGCCTGATGGAACTCAATGAAGTGCATATAGCAACGCCTGTAAGATTAGCAGAGTATGTGAAAAGCTCAACAGACTACCAAATACAATTTGTGTACAAGCATGAACACAACAACCCAGAAATGGTATCTCTCACTCACCTTATGAAAAACTTCCAAAAACAGGTGCGAATATAAATACAGAAACAGCAAAAATACAGCCCCAATGATTGCATAAAAGTCAAAAGAAAAATACAAGATTAAATATAAACAGATATATAGTGACAACTGGGAGAAAGACAAGAGAGTAGGGAATTGTAAAAAAGTTGGACAGATTGGGGATAGACAAAGAAGGATCACTGAAATGGCTAAGAAAATGTCAGGTCAACTGGGATGGAGAACGAATCATTTATTAATGCCCAAGACCAAGGACACCACCAATGGATTTTAAAAGATGGCAGGCCTGAGTCAATCGCACAAGTGTAGGTTTTGCAAGGTAGAAACAGAAAGCACGAGTCTCCTCCTATCAGGATGTAAAAACACATGTCAGAACAGATGTACACCCAAAGGTACAACAAGACATGTAGAGTAATCCACTGGCATATCTGCAGAAATTTCAATATCCCAATTCCACAAAACTCATGGAAACATGAACCAAAAACAATAATTGAAACCAAGGGCATAGTTCTCACATACGACCTGATGATCCCATCCAGCTTGATCATAGAAAACAAAGCACTGCGATCTGACATAGTACTCAGATACAAAACGGAAAAGAAGGCATTGCAAATTGGGGTTTCAATACCCAGTGATTTTGGTCTAAATAATGCAGAAATTAAGAAATGGCCAAATATCAAGACCTAAAGAATAAAGTGAAAATATACTGGAAGCTGAAGAGCACCATAATTGTATCAGTTATAATTGGAACAATGCGAATGATAAACAAAACTTTAGAGAGATCTTAAAAACCATCCCTGGGACATTACCACAAACAAACTACAATTGGAGGCTGTACGGCATATGGGGCTCTGTGATGATCCTGAAAAGAGCCCTTGGAATAAAATTCTGAGAACAACACAACTTCATATCTTAGCCCCTGAATCGCAATCCTTCACCAAAACATGAGTGGATACTTCGAGTCCTATGAGGACTCCGTTCCACCTTCTAATACCCAAATTATGGAGATAACAATCAACAACACACATGCACACACACACACACACACACACACGCTCACACTCACAGAAGTGATTGAAAAATCCCATCTCCTGATGTGCTGGGGACGAGCTCATAATATAATAACTGGACAGTGGGACACAAATTCTCCATGTATATGTGTATCTTGTAGCGCCTCTCCAGGTGGGAGAGGGTATTACAAGTCCTCACCATTTACAGTATTCCTGTCCCTACGTTTTCCAGTGCAGTGAGGTGTTTTGAATTATGCAGCGGGAGGTATTTTTGAGAGGTGTTTTGAATTACACGTTTGAATAAGGATAATAACATAACCCCCCCCCCCCTCACCCCCCCCCTCCCCCCGCCCCACCCCCTGGCAGCTTCAATAGGGAGCGGGTGCTTCCAGTTTGTATAATAGATGAAGGTCTTTGTACGTAATATTTTGTTTTAGGCTGCGTTTTTATGGTTGATTAGTGTAAAAATACAGAAGGGCCGCCTGCATAATAATAATCTTATTAGAATACAGCAAATAGTAATAATAACAACATGAGTTCCTTGCCAATGAACTTTGGCACAGGAGGAGGCCATTCGGCCCGTCAATGCCTGCACTCTTGTTACCAACCTATGGTTGTTTGTAAATGCTTAATCCTGTTCAAACATCAAGCAAATAAGCAGCATGTCCAATTTTAACTCTTTGATATGACTCGGCCAGGGTTCGAACCACCGGCCACCCAGATTGAGTGGATGCTCTGACCATTACACCACTGAGGCTGGTGGTGGAGTGGTCTTCCTTCACTTCATTTGTTCACATTTCTGAAATACATGAGTGCACAATGCTATCGATCCCCTCTCGATATAGAGTGCAACAGTGCTCTGTTGGTTAAAATTGATTTATTACTGATCATTTTCTTCTGTGGTTCACAAAGGTCGCAGGGGGAGGTGGGTAGAATGTACAAAGCTTCATTAACATGTGGTTGGTGTCAGATATCCCACTGGGGGATTATTTGTAGTTTAGCTCTACCTTTTATTTTGCATGTACAATCAAGGCTTATTGAACAACAAGATGACAGAGAATGGAGATATCATGCTGACAAGTGAGACAATGGGGAACTTGTAGACGTGGGATGAACAAAGTAACATAATGTGACAGAAAGCAGTAGCCTGAAGGTAGGATGGTGGATAGAGGGTAAGGGAAGGGGGCGGAGGGCTTGGATATCATGTGAGTTGCTATTAAATTTACTGAACATCTAAATACCCAAAAATTTAAACGTGTAAACACTTAAAGCCTTGCTAAAAATCATTATATCATGGAGTACGATATACTACTCTATATGGAGGGATGATCATTGAAAAAAAAATGGCCGCCGCATAAAATGTGTACAAAGTGATATGCTGAGAAGATAATATAGAGTGAGGATATAAGCCTTTAAAAAGCCAAATATTTTATTTTTGAGCATTTTCTGAAGTATCAAGACTTAAAAAGATGCCACAATACGTCACTAAAGTACCACATCGGGAGATCGCTAAATTTGTACTTCTTCCTCTTCGTCTTCTACCCTAAAAACAATGTTAAACTGTTGCCCAACCTAACACAATAACTGCTAAAGCGATAAAGGTGGTTCCAACATGAGGAAGTTATTGTCTCTGGTCTACTGCACGTAACACAAAATTTTAAAATAAACAAAATATTAAGCGTTTTATGAACGCAAATGTGGACTCAACCAAAACAACCCAGGATTATGGAAGAGAGGGAAATGGACAGAACCATTAACCAAAAGCGATACATATACCCACCACCCCCAGAATCAATTGCAACAAGTATTAAAATAATTTTATAACATAGAAGCATTTAATCAATACCAAAATAACAAAATATATAAAACATCAAGCATTTTATTATTTAACTAGAACAACACTCTTCGAAGTCACGACGTCGACTGACATGCCTCTGTCCACATGATTACATCATGATAATACTTGTACCGTGTTTGATTTAAATCCATTCAGCTGTTCGCAAGTTATCACATTTTTAACTGACATGACCTCTGACCTTTGACCTTTTGACCCCAAAAATTTATTGGCTCATGCTTGCATCATTATACATACCCGTACCAAGGTTTAATTTAAGTCCCTTCAGCTGTTCACAAGTTATCACATTTTTAACTGGCATGACCTCTGACCTTTGACCCCAAAGTTTACTCAGTTCATGCTTACATCATTATACATACCTGTACCAAAGTTTAATTTAAATCCCTTCAGCTGTTCACAAGTTATCACATTTTTACTTGACATGACCTCTGACCTTTGGCCTTTGACCTCAGGACCCCAAAATCCAATCAGTTAAATTTACAGCATTATACATATCTGTACCACGTTTGGATTAGATCACTTTAGCCGTTCTCAAGTTATAGACCTATTACAGACTTTGACCTTTGACCTCTTGACCCCAAAATCGAATCAGTTAATATTTACACCATTGTACATACCCGTACCAAATTTGAATTAGATCATTTCAGCCATTCTCAAGTTTAGTCCTATTACAGAGTTTGACCTTTCCCTTTGACCCCAAAATCTAAACAATTAATCATTATACATACCTGTACCAAGTTTGAATTGGGTCATTTCAGCCGTTCTCAAATTATAGACCTATTACAGACGTTGACCATTGATCTATTGGCCCCAAAATCTAACCATTTTATCTTTACATCATTCTACATAATTGTACCAAATTTGGTCAGAATCCCTTCACTGGTTCACAAGTTATAGCAGTAACAGGAATTTTTTTACCTAACATGACCTCTGACCTTTGGCCTTTGACCTCGTGCTCCCAAAATCTAATCAGTTCATCTTTACCTCATTAAACACACCTGCACCAAGTTTGACTACGATCCATTCAGCCATTCTCAAGTTATCGCGGTAACGAAAACCTATCATGGACGGACGGGCGGACAGACAGCCAGGCGGACAACCTGAAAACATAAAGCCTCCAGCGACTTCGTCGGCGGAGGCATAAAAAAACCCAATAATTGCATCAACAGACATTTCCGTATAAAATGTGGAAATCCAAATAGTGGACTGAACCAAAAGCCAGAATTGTAGTGGGAGGCAGGTAGAAAGTACCACGAGCCATATTTAATACCATAGATGGATATAATATATACCGAAATAACGAAATTTAGAAAACATTAAGCATTTTAAAAAGTTGCACGAAAACAAAATTTAAATATATATTTAACATTAAGCGTTTTATGAGAATAAATCGAAAGCAAATGTGGACTCAACCAAAACAAGTCAGGAAAACAAGCTAGAAGGAAATGGACAGAACCATGAGCGAAAAGTTATACACATTCCCACCATCACAATCCCACAACAAAAGTAAAACTTCAAAAGATGTCATGAGGGTAATCCATAAGATTCTGTCATATTAATATAAAGTGGCGTCATATTATGGCATTAGTATAAAGCCCGTCAAAAATGACGGGTTGGAACAGTTTAATTTGACAGTGCAGCCGCGTGAGCGTGCCAAATTCTGAGGCCTGGGCCTAGTGTATGAATATGGTTATATCTTCTTTATTTATTATATATCTTGCAGATGTAAATGAACTCTCAGTTTACTCTGCACACTTTGCACGTCACGTTCAGCGAATGTCACCTCCCTGTGCCTTGTATTTATTGTGATTTAAAAAAAAAAACGCTTCTGTACACTGACCTTGAGGCTCGGTTTGAAAGACACCGTCTACAATTCCAATGTAAGAGACATAATTACTCTTCTTTTGGGTCTTCGGTGTCCTCAGGGTTTTTTGGGTCCTCTGGTTCATTTGGGACTTTTGGGTGTTCAAGCTCTTTTGCATCCTTGGGATATTTTTGGGTCTTTTGTGTCCTCTGGGTCATTTTTGTCCTCGGGGTCTTTTGGGTCATTTGAGTTTTTTTGGGTCCTCTGGATCTTCGGGGTCCTTGGGTATTTTCGGTCGTCTGAGTCTTTGGGGTATTTTAGGTCTTTGGGGTACACTGGGTCCTCAGGGTCTTTTTGGTGTTTTGGATTGACATCCTTCAGACGTAAATGAACACTCGGTTTACTCTGCGCACTTTGCACCTTTTGGGTCACGTTCAGCAAATTTCACTTCCCTATGCCGTGTATTTATTGTAATTCAAAAAACCGCTTCCGTACACCGACCTTGAGGCTTGGTTTGCAAGCCACCGTCTACAATTCCAATGTAAGAGACATAATTACTCTTCTTTTGGGTCTTCATAGTCCTAAGGGTCTTTTGGGTCCTCTGGTTAATGTGTGTCTTTTGGGTGCTCAAGCTCTTTTCCATCCTTGGGATCTTCTGGTTCGTTTGTGTCTACGGGGTCTTTTAGGTCATTTGAGTCTTTTGGGTCGTCTGCATCTTTGGGGTCCTCGGGTCTTTTCAGTCATTTCGGTCTTTGGGGTATTTTGGGTCTTTGGGGTAATTTGGGTCTTCAGGGTCTTTTCGATATTTTTTGGTCTTTGGGGTGTTTTGGGTATTTATGGGTCTTTGGGATATTTTGGGTCTCTGGGGGTCTTTGTGGTCTTTTCGGTCTTTTGGGTCTTGATGTATCTTGAGTCTTTGGGTCTTCGGGGTCTTTAAGGGT
This sequence comes from Myxine glutinosa, assembly GCF_964187855.1. Classification (NCBI taxonomy): domain Eukaryota; kingdom Metazoa; phylum Chordata; class Myxini; order Myxiniformes; family Myxinidae; genus Myxine; species Myxine glutinosa. Next base: position 98,692,962 of record NC_136268.1, read on the forward strand.
CTTTGGGATATTTTGGGTCTTTGAGGTAGTTAAGGGTCTTCTGGGTATTTTGGGTCTTCAGGGTATTTTTAGTCTTCAGAGTCTTTCAGGTCTTCCGGGTATGTAAGAGTCTTTGGGGTCTTTGGATCTTCAGGATATTTTAGGTCTTTTGGGTATTTAAGGGTCTTGGGGTCTTTTCAGTGTTTTTGGGTCTTTGGGATATTTATGGGTCTTTAAGGGTCTTGCGGTCTTTGGGGTATTTGGTGTATTTTGGGTCTTTGGGGTTTTTAAGGGTATTTGAGGTCTTTTGGGTCTTCAGAGTCTTTTAGGTCTTTTAACCGGTGGACACACAGTCACCTTCAAAGATTGCCCATTTAACCCCCCCCCCCCCCCCCCACACTCAAATCCCTCCGAAAGCCCTACTCAAAGCCTTTAAAACCGACCCTTATGAAGGGGGACAGACACACACACACACACACACACACACACACACACACACACACACACACACACACACACACACACACACACACACACACACACACACACACACACACACGAGTAGGTGATAAATGTTGCTTCTGGGACACCTCCGTTTAACATGGGAAATCCCTATCTAATGTCATTTACCCCCCTGTCTTTTTCAAAAATCATAAACACCTCTATTTCTCCCTCTATGAACCTATAATCCTTCTCGCCTTATGAACCTATAATCCTTCTCGCCTTATGAACCTATAATCCTTCTCACCTTATGAACCTTATGAACCTTCCAGCCTTATGAACCTATGATTTTCTTCCTTTATGAACCTATAATCCTTCTAGCCTTATGGACCTATGATCATTCTCACTTCCATGTAATTTTTACCCTATTCCCCCCACTACCCCTTTAATGTAGTTCCTTAGACCACTCTACTAATGAGCCTATAAATATATTATCTCTTTCTAACTTTTTTAAGAGTTCCATTCTCCTATATAACTCATCCCCATCAAGTATATTTATAAAGTATACAGGTTCCTTAACCTTTTGTTGTGAAAGTATAAAGTGGTATGTTTCACGGAGGGTTCTTGTTTGACCTCCTCCTCTCCCACATACCATTTTAAAATTATAATATTTATTATCCGATTGATAACCATTAAAGTTCTCACTCCACTCTAATATATTTTTCTTCCCGCCCTCCATTACCCCACTTAACAAATGAATACGTTTATCCGTCTTGAGAACCTTCTGACCAGTGATTCTCTCAACCTCTTGAATCTGATATTTTTCACATTCGTTATGTTTTCCATTTATATACCAAGGTTGATTACACCTCCACTCTTTAGTCTGGTTGATACTTGGTTCTATCATTTATATAATAGTAAAAAAGGTGGCGGTAGCCCGTTAAAATCCCTAACCCCCTTTTTAACTTATCACTTATATATCTTATCACATATATCTTATCACATATATCTTATCACTTTTATATCTTATCACTTATATATCTTATCACTTATATATCTTATCATTTATATACTTATATAACCATAAGGGAGACTATCAATTCCATTTTCTAAAATAAACCTCTTATCATCAAAAGCCCCCAATGCTTTCTTATGTGTGGGCGGGGTCTGTGTGGGTGTGGTCTGTGTGGGTGTGGTCTGTGTGGGTGGGGTCTGTGTGGGTGGGGTCTGTGTGGGTGTGGCTTATGATTTTTATTTATTTATTTAATTTTTTTTATTACTACTAATTAAATTAGCTAATCTGGGTGGATGAAAGTATGGATGGTTGTTGTTTAATGAATTATCAGTTTTGTTTTTTGTAATTCTTGTGAGTAAAATGAACCCAAGATTTCTTCCCAATTCATATCATATAATTTGTAAGTCCAAGGCATAGTATCCATTACATCAACGATTTTGAATAATTCATTAGTCCATCTCTTTGTATAACCTTTCTCAAAATGACTTTTCCATCTGTATATTCTTACAATATCACCAACTTTGAACTTGGGCTTTCTCAAATTAATCTCCTTTTCATATTCTAATTTTGTAAATGTTTCTGATGGTTTTGATTTTGTTGATGAATGAACTGTATTATTGTAATTATCTACAATATCCTGAATAAAATACACCCATTTTTGGGAACCGAGTTGTGTGAATTTTTTATATAATTTCTCTTTTAAAGTACGATTAAAACGCTCAATAACAACTGCTTTTCCTTCATTAAAGGTGCTGTATAATTTAATACCCTCCCCCTTAAGAAATTTCATAAATATTTTGTTATAGAACTCTGTTCCCTCATCGGTCCACAGTTTCTTTGGTTTTCTTTTACTTTTATTAAATATCTGTTGGAAGGCTAACTTCAGAGTATAACCTCTCTTGTTTTTCAAAGGAACAACCCAAGCAAATCTACTCCTCAAATCAATAACGGTTAAAGCATACTTGTATCCCTTATCATTTTTTAGTTCGATTAAATCAGCGGACCATATGTGGTCGGTGTATTTAGAATAAACTTTCCTTCTTTTAAACTTTGTGATTATAGGTTTATGTAATTCATCAGCCAAAAGCTCCTCAGTCTTGATGACATCATGAGAGCCTAATAGTTTTTTGAGAGTGAATAACCAAGGCCAAGTTTCAATTTAGCATTTATCAAATTTCTCACAATAAACCTATCAACTTTCTCTCTCAACGTTGGATTTTGTATCAAAGACAAATTATACAACATTTCTCTGTCAGCTTTATGTTTTTCAGTCAATGTAGTGGTTTTCCCATAAGCAATATCATGCTTCATACACACTTCATCAACCCTATTTGTAGGTTTAGACCAAGGTTTAGGATTGTCAGCCTCATCTAATCTTTTATCCAAGTTTGTTCCTGGGCCACAGAAAGAATACCCTGGAAGGTGTAATTCCCCTGGAATTCCAGTTGTTGTAAATTTGCTACCTGACAAAAACTTTTGTATGTCTCCTCCACTTTTAGGAGAGATGAATTGACACTTTTTAGAGCCACACACTTGACATATTCCTTTTTGATAAACTCTATTATTTTTAGCTTTAACATAAGAGATATTTTTAGATTTAGTTTTCTTTTTACATTTGAGACAATAACTCATATTTATTTATGAGAAAAAGTTCTACATAGTGCCAAAACCTTTTTGGTTTTCAACATATACATTTCTATCTTGATTTTTAAAACATAAAGAATCCTTAGAAATGGCTTCACTCTCTCCTCCATTTATTTACAAATAAAACTAACTAAAGTCAATAACACCAACATCATCAACTATATGTTGTATATCTGCGCTCTGAATTCATTATAGCAAATTTAAAAACCAATAAGTTCGGAAGAGTCATTAATTCTTTATTTTCCTCTTCAGTGCGTTGAGATTTATTTATTTGTCGTAATACCTTCAATCTTTCATTAATCTCAGGAATGGTCATATTTTTATATTTTTCCCCCCTCTCTCTTTCCTCCCTCTCCTCCTCCTCCTTTTTCTCCCTTTCCTCCCTCTCCTCCTTCTCCTTTTTCTCCCTTTCATCCTTCTCCTCCTTCTCCTTTTTCTCCCTTTCATCCTTCTCCTCCTTCTCCTTTTCCTCCCTCTCCTCCTTCTCCCTTTCCCCCTTCTCCTCCTTCTCTCTTTCCTCCTTCTCTTCTTCAACTCCTTCCTCCTTCTCTTCTTCAACTCCTTCCTCATCCCTTGCTACCCTTGAGTTTGAACCCCAAAGAATATTATACATATACTCATCTGGATTTTGAGATATTCTTGTATCTATAATTATTTTTCTCATAATAGGATACCAATAAGATTTGTTGACGATTTCTAAAAGAGTTTTATATTTCATAACTTTGAGAAGTTCATTTTTATTTAATATTTTAAACAAGTCTCTATTTGTGGGTTTAACAATATCAGTATAAGGCCAGTTTTTAATGACAAAATTCCCATGTATATGCTCCAAATCATAAGGTATGTAATACCGAGCACCCTTTTCTTGTAGGTATCCTTGAATACAAAAATTATAATTCTCTTGTAGTCTTCTTCCTGCCATTTATGTATCAGAAATATATGTGAGATTAATATTATGACAGGTAATACCACCCCATCTTCCCACTACCAAATCGGTTTGTATTCCTCGGCTTTCTATCCTTATCTCATTACCTTCCTTCTTTGTCATGCGAACCATCGCTATACTATCATATATTTTTCTTTTCTTAAAATCACGTATTTGTTGTTTGCTAATTGTACTTCCACATAAATCCTTATCTTCACCAAGTGGATAATATTCTTCTTTACGAGACTGATTTAAATCATGTAGGTCTTCTATGTTTATTGAAAAAGACCAATTATACCCTAAATCAGGCATATCATACCCCCATTTATTAATTCGCATATTAACTAAATGTCCTTCTTTATAAAATTCAATTGTAAGCAGGTAGTTAAATTCAATGAGGAAAGGTGTATGGTCAGTATAACCAGGTGTTGTGGTTGTAAATTTTACTTGTTTAACAAAACGTGCTGTTTTCTTTAAAAATATATATTGTGATAAATCACTTAATCTAATTAAGTCATTCGCATCTGTAGGGTTTGGATAATTGATTAATTTATAAGTATTCTTCATATTAATATTTTTACTTACACTATATTTTTGTCGTTCAGCCTGTGCCTTTGTATAATAATTTGATAAATCAATATCCTGAGAGGATTTTCCAAAGATAGAACCATCTTTTCCAACATAAGTCATTTATATTAGATTAAAAATGATATCATAAAAATTTTCATTATTGTTGAGTTGAAATAATACATATAAACATAATTGACCACAACATTTAGAATTAATTTCTTGAACTTGAAATGTTTGATAAACACCATTCTGTAAGAATTGTATTACTTCAACAGGTGGTGGCATACCATAACTATCAAAATAATATTTATCCTGACTATTATGAATACAAACCCAATGAGAACCATTCTGTGTGTCTAAATTCATAATAATATTCATTGTATTCTTGGACAACTTTTTTAATTCATCTCTCATACAAATAACCACATTATCAATTTTTAGTGTTTTACAATACTTAGCTAGTTCTATATTTGACGTTGTATTCTTTCCAAATTGTTTAAACCATTTATCCATTTATTTATGAGAAAGATACAATCCATTACCCCATTTAGTTAGTTTAACACCCGCTTGAGCGATAGAGGAAAGCATATCTCCAACTAACAATCTAGCTTTATCAGGTAGACTTTCAAGTTTTTGAGCAAAATCTACAATTACACCACTTCCACTAATTTGTTTCTCCAACTCCTTGTTATGTCTTTCCAATTCTTTTTGAGCTTTTAGTTGTGCCTTCCTTTCGTTAGCAGTTTTTATCGCTGCTGAAATACCACCAGTCAATGCTCCCGCCGCACTTAAACCAGCAAATAAAGGAATTAGAAATGGGAGAAATCCTCCTCTTGACTCGTCTATTGAATATTTCTTTAACATAGGTTTTGTCATTTTAATTTTAAGTGATCCAGCATCATTTAGTGTTTTCACCTGCTCTCTTGTGAGTAAAACATCAATTCTTACTGCTCCTTTTCTTTGAAATGTATTAACATTAATAATACAAGGCTTTTGATTTTGAATACAAGATGTTAATTTATCAAGATTGATTTGATTAACATATACCCCTACCATTTATTTATGAGAAAAAACCTATGTGATATTAATCATAACACCATTATCTGTATTAATCTGTAATTCTGTTTCCTCCAAAAGCAAACAATAAGCATCAACTTCTTCATTCTCTCCTCTTTCAATGTATAGAGAAGTATCCACTCTATTAGACTTTATAGTTTCCTTTTGAGAACTCAGGTCAATTGTGTAGATTGTATAAAGTTTTTGAAACGCAACCATATCCAAAATAGGTTCATTATTACCGTTGCTTTCACACACCTTTTGGTAAGACTTGTAGGCTTCCGCATAATCATTTTTTTCCCAATCAATTTCCAATCTATCTCGCGGATAAAATGTCCCATCAAGAGAAACCCGAAGTTGTTTCACCTTAGCATTATCACTCAGGGCATTATTCTTATTAGTACCCTCCTCTCCATCTGGTTTCTTAAAAATGAGCCAGAGGTATCGTGGCTTTCCTTCAAGAACACCCAAATTCCAGGTGTAGGTAGTGTGTTCCAGTTTAACGTGTTGACATCTTCTTTTAAGGTATGATACATTTAGCGGTTTCTTTGAGTTAAGTCTTCTATTTAACATCTCTTCCGTTTTAAGATTAGGAGTATATTCACTGATATACCAACACAAATCATTAATAACAAATTTATTATTTTCTCCAAAAGCATTTTCAACCCCAAAAAGCAACCTATTTACATTATCATTCCTTTGTAGTTGAAATCTAATTTTAAGCCCATACAAAACTTTATCATAATCACAAAATCCAAATATACCTTTCAGAGGTACTGCTACCGTAAAACTATTCTCTGCTTTTGCGTCATCATTATACATTGACTTCCTTTGACTATAACCAGGGTCTGCGTTTGTTCCTGTTGACATATCAGGAATAAAACCTTCAACAGCTCCCTTACCCATTCTATCACTAAACGAATATAGTGTAAATTTCATCATTTCAGATGTAGCAGAGACATAATCAACCGCTTCAACCTCTTGTGTTCCAATATACAGGCGGACACTGTCAAACATTTTCCAGAAGAAATCATTTACGAGTGTAGCATTAGTATTATTCGCAGCCTTAGTGAATTTAAATTTACACAGCAAGAAACTATCAGCTATATTCAAGTAAGTTTGTTGATTATTTATTTCAAAACTTTTTGTTCCGTTTGAATTCCAGTCTGTTCCTGTTATAGCATTTACCTTAAAATAGTCTTCCTTTTTAGTGGAGTTTGAAATGATAATCGTATCATCCAAATCATAGATACTATCAATTGCTTCCATACTTGTATTTATATAGCATTAAAATCGTTGAAACCCTGACCCAAGTATTTTAATGATTTTTTGTCGTTCTTGTGAAGATAGTTGAGTTTTACCTTTTTTAATTTCTTTGATTGCTTGTAATTTATGAGACTCCTTTTGAGCATCTTTTATACTCTTTATAGCACCCGCAACTGAGCCCACGGCTGAAGCAGTTGAACCAATTAGGTCTTTATGTTTAAGGATGGTTGAACCAATACCCATTAGAGTATCAATTATCCCATCTCCTTTATTTCTAAATTGATGTCCCACACCCCGTTGTCTCTTTGGTTTATAGTATCCTCTCCCAAGAAACATACCTTCACCCTTATAGTATGGTGAAAGGAACATCCCATCCCCTGTAATTATTTTATATTTTCCCAACTCGTGTTTTCTCACAATAACCATTATTTATTTATTGAAAAACTTCACGTAGGTGAATTCTGATGGATATAATTTCATCATTAAAGGATATCATACGATTATCTTGGTCGGTTATCCTAAAATTTACTCTGTATATGGTTTTTCCTGACACAGGTAAATAGACAAGATTTTTTGGTTCCATATTAAATTTATAACCAATCGGGGTTGAGTATGCGCTGAATGAAAATATTGTATTTGTTCTTATTCCATCGTTATAAGCACCATCAATCAAATCACAATGAATTAATACTGAATTTATACCGGAGGATATTTGAATGACATTATCACTGTAAAACGTTCCGTTAGTTTCAATCTTTTTAGAAGAGAACCCCAATAGCTCTCTGAACGAATTTTCAATCGTGAAATCAACTTTATAATTATTTTTAAGTTTAATAGTTGATTTTGAAGTGTGTTTTTGAATATCTATTACAATATTTTTTGGTTCATCACCTTTTTCTTTCATAAGGCGAGAGACTTCTGAAGATATTTGAGAAATCTCGTAAGCACCGGGTGAAACGGTTATAGTTTTATATCCACTTCCTGGATTATAACTAAACTTGTTGTTTTTCTCTGTGATATTAAAAAGGGTATTGTAAGTCTCCATTGACAACAAAGAAGCCTCATATTCTTTTTTGGGGTCAAGTTGTAGTGGGTAAGGGAATGAAGCTGTGTAATCACTCGTTGTGAAATTAAAACTAAGAATTGTGCTTCTCATCTTATTTAATATCTAATAAAATATCTTTGTATTGACATTTATTAATTATTTTCATATTCATCAACTGATCTAAAATGGCGGATGCTTCATTAAAACAATTGTTGTTTCCAGCCTTCTTACTACCTAACAACAATAATAACCTATTAACTAATTGTGATGGGTCATTTGGAAGAAAACTAACACCCGAACCAAGCTTACTTAAAGCATCAATAATATGTTTCTCCTTCTCATTCTTCTTACTTTTACCAGCAACAGAAACTCCATAATCAAGTGCGTTTAGCAACTCAATATACTCTCTATCTTCCTCTCTTTCCATATCAAGCGGTTCATCAAAATAAGGTGAATTAGAATGTCCATCTTTTGTTAGAAGAAACATTAATCTTGGGGTTAATTCAACATTTGGTTGGTCAGAACTTAAGAACACCAATTTATCATTAAATATCAATAACTTTTCTTTCACAAGATGGAACTGTGCTGGTTCTTCTGTTGGAATGAGACCTGCTCTGGTTTTTGAACCCTTCAAATATTCATTGTTTTGAAGAGCTTCTACAATATAATTGGAAAGTTTATTTACCTTCTCAAGATGTCGAAATAATCCTTCATCATCATATTCTAATTCTCCAAGTTCTTGCTCTGTCATTTGACTAAAATCTTTGAGCATTTGAAATTTTTTTGGAGTAAATTCTACCATGGGAACTGTAGGTGAAATCGTTTGTTGAGTTTTTAAAAGTGGTTTAAAAAATTTCTCTTGTTTTCTTTCAAAGGCTTCTTCACCAGTTAGTTTCTGTCTCCTTTTCTTCTTTATGTCTTCCTGTTGCTTTACAACTTTTGAAACCAACTCTTGATGTTCTTTAAACTTTCTTACTCTTTCTTCGGTATTCATTTTCTGTATTTATTTATTGAAAAATATCATTTAGTATCTCATCTTGTTTCACAACAATATATTTATATTTTCCAATCGTGTGTTTCATATTATTTTCAAATTCCTTCTTACTACGTAATGTAGAACAATTATCTCTCCAAAAATTATTTGTATCTATTGAATTTAACTTAAATAAAATAAAAGTATTAGCATTGTTTCTTATTGAGCGCCGAGGGAGTTGAAAATATGACTGACTAAGATAAATACAATTACAAGAAGAATGTCTCCCTCTTGTATAGTAGCTATCCATTACTGTTTGGTTTCTCTCATTAACACAATCATCAAAGATAACGAGGTTCTTTTTTGATTTATCTAAATCTTGAGGTGAAGGTATATCATCCGTATTATCACTGAGAATACAAGTTATGGGTTTTGGTTTTGATTTTGATTTCTGTGTATCACAAAATAATTGTATTATATCATCAATATTATAATCATTTAGTTTGTTTTGAAGTTTAAATAAACCGATAATGTCTTCCTTTTTAAGACCCGCATTAAAACCCTGTGAGAGTAGTTGATACTCAGGTTGAAAACTTGACTTTGTAAAAATTATTAAATTATCATAATCTAAAAAATTAGGACTAAGGAGCATCTTTAAAAGTAAACAGGTTTTTCCACATCCGCTTGAACCGACTATTAGACATCTCAATGAATTTGGAAGATTTTTATGGTTATTAAATTTTATCTTATTTTCCCAAACAGGTAAAAAATCATTCATTTATATATTTGGAAAACAAGTCATCTAACTTTTTTTGAGTTTTTTGAGAAACTCTATATTTTATCCTGAGTTCAGGTTTAATTTCAAAATAATCCATTATTTTGTTTATATAGTATCTTGTATTAACATTTCCATTAAAATTATTTTGAATAATAAATATCATTAAACCCTTATACATTTCCTCAATACAAATAGTCTCTTCCCTTGTAAGAAATGGTGTATTATCACCATAATACTTAACATTCATCTCTCTTATTAATCTTGTAAAGTAATTCATTTTTGGTTCTAATTTAAAAGAGTTATATATTTTTCTATATTTTTTATTATCATTAATTAGAAGATAATCACAGAAAATACATTGTTTATATGCTTCTGATTCTGTATTAAGCCCCACTCTACCACAAGCCAGACAATTCTCTAATTTATCATATGGAGAGTCTGGAAATTCTAAATATCCTTCAGAATTTATCATATTTATAAAGTAAAATTATACTTAAAACAAAGTGTCTTTTTTAGAGGCTTTTTTAAAGATGAAACTGTGCTTAAAGTAAAACACCTTTGAGCTTTTCAACTCGTTTTATGTATATAACTTTACTTAAACTAAACGCAAATTTATTAGCTAATAAATACAATGTTTCAAAACACAAAAGACAAATTTCAATCAATCTCTACTTCGGTGGAAGATATAGAAAAATATGTCAAAGATGTTAAATTGAACAAAGATAAATATGGAAATTTTTGGATTAAACCCATAATGGAGAATAACATGTGTCCTTTTATTAAATTTATGGGACAAGCTATGTTAATTAATAACTCTATTAAAGTAAATTTGACAAAAGTTTCTCCACTACTACTAACAATTTACTCAAAGCTTGAAAAGGTCATTGATAAAGAAGCTTTGAAAATGAATGATAAGACCATCAACGATTCTAGAGGAAACATTTGTATATTCTTTAATAGACCCAAAGATGTGGGTGAAATTAATAATATGAATATTAGTGGTGAACTATCATTCCGTACTCTGATTATTAGAGATTATTTGAAAATAACATTTAATGTAAAAAATATTGTGGTTATTAGTTCTAATGAAAGAAAATATATAGATATTGATGGAAGTTTAATGGTATGTAAATGAGTGATATTAACAGTCAATACTCTGAGAGTTATTATACTGAGAGTTTGTACTGAGAGTAAATAACATTTAATGTAAAAAATATTGTGGTTATTAGTTCTAATGAAAGAAAATATATAGATATTGATGGAAGTTTAATGGTATGTAAATGAGTGATATTAACAGTCAATACTCTGAGAGTTATTATACTGAGAGTCTAGGATCTGAAGATAGTTATGATACTAATAGTTTGTGTTCAAATGATAGTTATGAGAGTAGCTTTATTGATGACTCAGATAGTGAAATTGAAATTGATGAACTAGAGTATCTAAACTTTCTGGCTAATACATAGACGCTTTACTTTAAGTAAAGTTATATACATAAAACGTGTTGAAAAGCTCAAAGGTGTTTTACTTTAAGTAAAGTTATATACATAAAACGAGTTGAAAAGCTCAAAGGTGTTTTACTTTAAGTAAAGTTATATACATAAAACGTGTTGAAAAGCTCAAAGGTGTTTTACTTTAAGTAAAGTTATATACATAAAACGAGTTGAAAAGCTCAAAGGTGTTTTACTTTAAGTAAAGTTATATACATAAAACGAGTTGAAAAGCTCAAAGGTATTTTACTTTAAGTAAAGTTATATACATAAAACGAGTTGAAAAACTCAAAGGTGTTTTACTTTAAGTAAAGTTATATACATAAAACGAGTTGAAAAGCTCAAAGGTGTTTTACTTTAAGTAAAGTTATATACATAAAACGAGTTGAAAAGCTCAAAGGTGTTTTACTTTAAGTAAAGTTATATACATAAAACGAGTTGAAAAGCTCAAAGGTGTTTTACTTTAAGCACAGTTTCATCTTTTAAAAAGCCTCTAAAAAAGGCACTTTGTTTTAAGTATAATTTTACTATATAAATAAATATGATCAAAGCAACGTATTGCGATGTTTGTGAACAAGAATATAAACAATACAAAAGACACCTTAAAACTAACAAACACACATTTAATCTACTTCACCTACTATCTCCTATTCAGAAGGAAACAAAACACTGTTCTGCATGTAATAAAAATATCCTCAAGAAAGGCTTCGAAATACATCTTAAAACAATTCTACATTTATCAAATTTTATCACAACTAAAAACTCTGATGGCGCATTCAAAGAACATATTAAAATAAGAGTCTTTAACTTCAAACCTCCTGAACGAGAGTCTATAGTTGATGCTGTAGAAATAGTTAAACCTGCTGTTCAAACGTTGATTGAAAAAACACTAAAAGAAATGAAACCACTTAAATTTTATATGGGAGTAAAATTAGAAATGACAAAGGACGAAGGAGTTATAGATACACCATACATGAGAACTGAGCCACACTTTATATCTTCATATCAAGATTTTAAAACATCAGGAGTCTATGATGAACTTATTAAACAAGAGCAAGATGTGGATAATTCAATCGTAGGAAGTGGATTCAATATAGGAAAAATTATTTACATAGACATTCATATTCTTAAATCAGATCCTCTAAAAGCTTCTTCCTACATTGATTTACCCAGTGTTATCAAAAATAGAAAAGCAGTTATCAATATCAAAAATAAAGACAATAAATGTTTTCTCTGGTCTATTCTAGCACACTTACATCCTCCACATTTTCATGATGAAAGAGTATCTCATTATAAAAAATATGAGAATACATTAAATACGAAAGATCTAAAGTTTCCGATGGCTTTAAATGATATTCCTAAATTTGAAAAGATAAATAATTTATCAGTTAATGTTTATGGTCTAACAGAAACAAACAGCATTCAGGTTTTAAAGCTTTCTGACAATTGTAAACAAACTCATATTAATCTTCTATATTTTAATTCAGAGGAAAATTCACATTATACATACATTAAAGACATTGCTAAATTAATAAAACCACAAGTATGTAAAAGAACAAATAAAATATATATTTGTTTGCGTTGTCTTAACTTCTTCCATACACAAGAAAGATTAGATAAACATTCAAATTATTGTGGTGAACATAAATCAACGGTAATCAATATGCCTAAAGAAGGCTCAAATATCACATTCAAAGATGAAAAGAAAAAGATCAAACATCCATTTGTTATATATGCTGATTTTGAAAGTATTCTAGAAAAAATAGATACTGCTTCTCCAGATCCAAAAGATTCATACACAAATAAATATCAAAAACATACTCCTTGCGGTTTTTGTTATTATATCAAATCATCCGTTGGTGATAAATATAACAAGTTAGAGGAGTATAGAGGCTCAAATACCCCAGAGGAGTTTGTGAAACGACTAGAAAAAGACTGTGTCCGATTAACCAAGATAATGAGAGAAACTAATAAACCAATGTCCTTGACAAGTGAACAGAAAAGGGAATTTAGAAAAAACAATGTTTGTCATATTTGTGAGGAAAAAATTGGTGAAGGTCTAAAGGTTAGAGATCATTGTCATCTCACTGGTAAATATAGAGGTCCGGCTCATCAAAGTTGTAATATTAATTATCAACTCCCCTCTTTCATTCCTGTCTTTCTTCATAACAATGCTCATTATGATACGCATCTATTTATTAATGAACTTTCAAAGACATCTGGACACATTTCAGCAATTCCTAACACAGATCAGAAATACATTTCATTCACAAAAACAATTCACACATCTCCTATTACTCATATCAGATTTCTTGATACATTTAAATTCATGGCAAGTCCATTGGCTAACTTGGTTCAAAATCTAAAAGAGTTTCCATGTCTTTCAGAGTATTTTTCAGATAAAGATTTTCTAACACAAAAGGGAATTTACCCCTATGACTATATGGACTCATTTGAGAGATTCAATGAAACACAACTTCCTTTAAAAGAAAATTTCGATAACAAATTAAACAACAGTCATATATCTGATAAAGATTATGTACACGCACAAAATGTTTGGGAAAAATATAACATCAAGAATCTTGGTGAGTATCACGATTTGTATCTCAAAACTGATGTGCTTTTATTGGCCGATGTATTTGAAGCCTTTAGATCTGTTTGTCGCACTGGATATGGATTGGATCCTGCTCACTACTACACAGCACCTGGATTGGCTTGGAGCGCGATGTTGAAAATGACAAAACAAGATTTGGATTTGATAACCGATGTCGATATGCTTTTGATGATTGAAAAGGCAAAAAGAGGTGGAATTTCACAAGTATGCTCGAGCAGATACGCAAAAGCAAATAACAAATATCTTCCAAATTATGATTCAACGAAAGAGAGTTCTTACTTGATGTACTATGACGCAAACAACTTGTATGGTTGGGCAATGTCTCAAGCTCTTCCTTATGGGAAACTAAGATGGGTAAAGGAAAAAGACTACACAAAGGTTTTACAAGATGTATGTATCTCTACACAAAAACAATTGGATGATTCAAAGGTTGGTTATTATTTTGAGGTCGATTTAAAATATCCTGAAGAACTTCATATCAAACATAAAGATCTTCCATTTGCTTGTGAGAAAGAAAGTCCAAAGAAAGAATGGTTGAGTGATTATCAACGATCGTTTGATATAGGTGAATCAACAAAAAAATTACTTACTACATTATATAACAAGAAAAATTATGTACTACACCAAAGAAATTTGCGACAATATTTATCAAAAGGTCTAAGAGTAGAGAAGATCCACAGGGTTCTAAAGTTCAATCAAAGTCATTGGTTAAAGGGGTACATTGATTTTAATACACAAAGAAGAACAGAGTCAAAAACAGATTTTGAGAAAGACTTTTATAAATTGATGAATAATGCGGTCTTTGGTAAGACCATGGAGAATGTGAGGAAAAGACAAAATATCAGACTAGCAACATCTTGGGAACAAGCATCAAAATTAATTAATAGACCGAGTTTTACTAGAGCTGAGGTCTTTACTGAGAACTTTTGTGCGATCCATTTGGTTAAAGAGAGTATTGAAATGGACAAACCTATTTACATTGGAACATCAATTCTTGACTTGTCAAAGTCATTAATGTATGATTACTTTTATATTAATCTAAAATCAAAGTATAAGGATAATGTGTCATTGTTGTATATGGATACTGATAGTTTTATTTTGAAAATTAATACTGATGATGTTTATTCAGACATGAAAAAGGACATTAATATCTATGATACAAGTAATTACAGTCCAGAGAGTGAGTTGTTCTCTTCTAAAAATAAAAAGGTGATTGGAAAGTTCAAGGATGAATTGGGAGGAAATGTTATGAGTGAATTTGTGGGATTGAGGTCGAAGGCTTATGCTTATAAATACATTGTGAATAACGTTGAAAAGACTGATAAGAAGTTAAAAGGTGTAAAGAAAAATGTCATTAAAGAAACAATAAACTTTAAGGATTATTATAACTGTTTAACAACAAAGAAAGAAGAGTTTAGAAAGATTAATGGAATAAGAAGTTATAAACATCAATTATATTCAGAAGAGGTGAATAAGAAAGCATTGGGGGCTTTTGATGATAAGAGGTTTATTTTAGAAAATGGAATTGATAGTCTCCCTTATGGTTATATAAGTATATAAATGATAAGATATATAAGTGATAAGATATATAAGTGATAAGATATATAAGTGATAAGATATATGTGATAAGATATATGTGATAAGATATATAAGTGATAAGGTATATATATATAAGTGATAAGTTAAAAAGGGGGTTAGGGATTTTAACGGGCTACCGCCACCTTTTTTACTATTTTATAAATGATAGAACCAAGTATCAACCAGACTAAAGAGTGGAGGTGTAATCAACCTTGGTATATAAATGGAAAACATAACGAATGTGAAAAATATCAGATTCAAGAGGTTGAGAGAATCACTGGTCAGAAGGTTCTCAAGACGGATAAACGTATTCATTTGTTAAGTGGGGTAATGGAGGGCGGGAAGAAAAATATATTAGAGTGGAGTGAGAACTTTAATGGTTATCAATCGGATAATAAATATTATAATTTTAAAATGGTATGTGGGAGAGGAGGAGGTCAAACAAGAACCCTCCGTGAAACATACCACTTTATACTTTCACAACAAAAGGTTAAGGAACCTGTATACTTTATAAATATACTTGATGGGGATGAGTTATATAGGAGAATGGAACTCTTAAAAAAGTTAGAAAGAGATAATATATTTATAGGCTCATTAGTAGAGTGGTCTAAGGAACTACATTAAAGGGGTAGTGGGGGGAATAGGGTAAAAATTACATGGAAGTGAGAATGATCATAGGTCCATAAGGCTAGAAGGATTATAGGTTCATAAAGGAAGAAAATCATAGGTTCATAAGGCTGGAAGGTTCATAAGGTTCATAAGGTGAGAAGGATTATAGGTTCATAAGGCGAGAAGGATTATAGGTTCATAAGGCGAGAAGGATTATAGGTTCATAGAGGGAGAAATAGAGGTGTTTATGATTTTTGAAAAAGACAGGGGGGTAAATGACATTAGATAGGGATTTCCCATGTTAAACGGAGGTGTCCCAGAAGCAACATTTATCACCTACTCACACGCACACACACACACGCACACACACACACACACGCACACACACACACACACACACACACACACACACACACACACACACACACACACACACACACACACACATTGTGTTTTATATGGTAGATTGTATTGCCTGGTGTTGGCTTAGCGGTTAGGGTGCCGGCTTGGGATCCAAGAATCCTGGGTTCGAATCCCGGTCGATCGCTGTAATTAACGCCAGAGGGGTTGACTCATCAGCCTGTCATCCTTCCGAGGTCGTGCAAATTGAGTACCAGCTTGCTGGGATGAATGATCACGGTGTGTACCCCGATTTAGAATAGGTACACCGTATCCCTGCGCATCCTAAGAGCGTGACCAAGGGTTGGCGTCAGGAAGGGCATCCGGCCATAGAAAACATTGCCTCAAACAGGGAACCATGATTGTCATGGGGCCCGCAAGGCTAACCCTTGCTCTAGCAGGGAAAATGGCCTTAAAACGATCATTCATTCATTCATTCATTGTATTGTGGTGTCATTCCTACCTTGTTTGGTTGTTATTTTGAGATTTCATCCCTCTGTTTTCACAATTTTTATGTTTTTTTATGCCTCCGCCGACGAAGTCGCCAGAAGCATTATGTTTTCAGGTTGTCTGTCCGGCTGTCCATCCATCCATCCTTGATAGGCTTTCGTTACCGCAATAGCTTGAGAACAGCTGAAGGAATCTTAGTCAAACTTGGTGCAGGTATGTATAATGAGGTAAATATGAACTGATTAGATTTTGGGATCGTGAGGTCAAAGGTCAGAGGTCATGTGAGGTAAAAATCCTGTTGCCACGATAACTTGTGAACCAGTGATGGTATTCTGACCAAATTTGGTGGTGTTTTGTAGAATGTTGAAAGGATGAACTGATTGGATTTTGGGGCCAAGAGGTCAAAGGTCAAAGTCTGTAATAGGTCTATAACTTGAGAAGTGCTGCAGTGATCAAATTCAAACTTGGTACAGTTATGTATAATGACGTAAAGATTAGCTGATTCGATTTTGGGGTCAAGAGGTCAACGGTCAATGGTCGAAGTCTGTAATATGTCTATAACTTCAGAACAGCTTAACAGCTTAAGTGATCAAATTCAAACATAGTACAAGTATGTATAATGTAAAAATTAACTGATTATATTTTGGGGTCAAGAGGTCAAAGGTCAAAGTCTGTAATAAGTCTATAACTTGAGAATGGCTGAACTGATCTAATTCAAACTTGGTACAGGTATGTATAATGATTTAAACATTAACTGATTAGATTTTGGGGTCAAGAGGTCAAAGGTCAAAGTCTGTAATAAGTCTATAACTTGAGAATGGCTGAAGTGATCAGTGATCGAATTCAAACTTGGTATATATAGATATGTATAATGATGTAAAGATTAACTAATTAGATTTTGGGGTCCCGAGGTCAAAGGTCAGAGGTCATGTCAGGTAAAAATGTGATAACATGAGAACAGCTGAATGGATTTAAAGCAAACTTGCTACAAGTATTATAATGATGTAATAATGTGGGCGGAGGCATATCAGTCAACGTCGTGACGTCGAAGAGTGTCGTTCTAGTCTGTTATATTATACATTGGGTCGAGTACAAATCATTATGCATTGGTTCTTAGTGATGGATACGGCAAAATGTATGATGCAGAGCCTGAGGATTCTAGATACGGTTTATACGGTGGATACGGTTTATGGTTTTCTCAGCTTGTCTGGCTCCACCAACTCTTACAACATTCAGATGTCGATGCAAATAAGTGTTTGCTAGACTAGTAGGTCTTACAAAGCAAGGCTAGACTAGAATCCGTGTACGTGCCCGCACGGGCTTCTGAACGGGCAGGTTAGGGATGAAGGCGGCAAAAATGCAAATGGCGTATTCTGCCATCGAGCCGGCAAGCTGGGAGCAACAATTCGCATTTATTGCCACATCGGATGCAATTTAAATGCTCTGTTGTCAGCGAAGTGCTCCTTTTCAAACTGTTTGTTCGATATTTGTAAATTTTTGATAATGTGCGTCCATAATAAAAATTTGTATCGGTGTCAAACCAGTGAGCAATTGCAAATTAATAGTAGGATTCCCTCCTATTTTTGTCAATCCGTGTGTCAATCTTTACTTATCTCTAGAAGTACAAAAATGAAAGTCACCTCCTTGAATTGAAGTTTCTTTAAACTTTAATTAGAACCTATAGTTTGGTGAATAACTGCTGATTTCTTCAACCTGTTCATATTAGATAAACCTTTATTTCTCCCTCCCCCCCCCTCCCCCCCCCCCCCATGTGATTTAACAAGCATACAACAGGCATATTCAAGAGCAGTCAGGAGTTATTTTGGCCCATCCTCTTGGCATGACTTGTCGGACTGCATGGCATTCCCTTTGCTCTCGTTCTTTTTATTTTTTAAACAAAACTTTTGTTGAAGGATCATTTGCTTGTATCTCTTGCTCACTGCTCACATCATGGATAGGAGTTTGACCATGTCAAATATCTGCCATTGATGCTGATAAACTACATTTGTTTGATGTCAATGCTGAAATAAACACAACAATTGTCAAAGCATTACATTGTTACACAAAGTATTGTCAAAGGTAAATGAGCACACCTCCAAAACTTGTGGGGTATATAGATTACAGTAGATCTTCGCTCCGTTCTGTAAGTAAAACTTATCTCATGGATGTCGGCATTCCTCCATATTTCTTTGTTTAATGTTATAAATAGCATTAGCGACTGTTTAAAAAGCTAAACATATGTGTTTGTGGTTTATAATATTTTACAAGTCCGGCTACGCCGCTGTTAGACTTCTGGTCTTGTTATTCTTGTACTGTAGTTTACCATGCCATAAACTTCAGGATTGTGAATAAATGAGGCAGTAGAAGATGCTGGAAATAACCTTTGTATACTTGACAAACTTAAATTGTTCCACAAGTAAAAAAAATCTTCCAAATATTACTCTGTGTCACTGCACGTGCTAGCAGGATGGCCTGGACTAGAGGTACGCACACTCGCCTCTAAGCTGTCTAGCTTGGGTTCGAATCCCGACCCAGCTATAAGCTGTCAGTGCGGTGCTTCACAGACAGGGTGATTCATCAGTGTAGCACGCTGTCCCTTGGATGGAGGTTAAATGGGCTGTTGGAGGTCTGTTGGTATTAGTTGTTGAACGTTAAGGAGCCCACAGTGTCCTCCGCGAAGAGTAGGCGAGCTATCTCCGGCACCATGGGAAAATTACAAATTCCTGCCCTAACCATAGTTGAACATCAGGCCTGGCCAAGCTTTCCCCGGCCAACCCCACAATAACATGTGAATAATTGTGGCCGTTAAAGAAAAAGAGGACTATGTCCCACAACAGCTAAAAAGAGATACAAAATATAGAATTTTTCAGAAAAATAAATTAGATTTTGATGGTTACATTTGGCTAATGCAACATTATCGAAACATTCAAGGGCTAACATGGTTATACCTTGAAAAATAGGTGAAAAAATTTAAAAGAGCACAATACTGTTAATTTCATTAATTTGCATTTTGTTTTGTACCACATGAGACGTGCTGACCACATCTCTTATGATAATTCTTATGAACACATCTCTTATGATAATTCTTATGAACACATCTCTTATGATAATTCTAATGAACACATCTCTTATGATAATTCTTATGAACACATCTCTTATGATAATTCTAATGAACACATCTCTTATGATAATTCTAATGAACACATCTCTTATGATAATTCTAATGAACACATCTCTTATGATAATTCTAATGAACACATCTCTTATGATAATTCTTATGAACACATCTCTTATGATAATTCTTATGAACACATCTTATAATAATTCTTATGAACACATCTCTTATGATAATTCTTATGAACACATCTCTTATGATAATTCTTATGAACACATCTCTTATGATAATTCTTATGAACACATCTTATAATAATTCTTATGAACACATCTCTTATGATAATTCTTATGAACACATCTCTTATGATAATTCTTATGAACACATCTCTTATGATAATTCTTATGAACACATCTCTTATGATAATTCTTATGAACACATCTTATAATAATTCTTATGAACACATCTCTTATGATAATTCTTATGAACACATCTCTTATGATAATTCTTATGAACACATCTCTTATGATAATTCTTATGAACACATCTCTTATAATAATTCTTATGAACACATCTCTTATGATAATTCTTATGAACACATCTCTTATGATAATTCTTATGAACACATCTCTTATGATAATTCTTATGAACACATCTCTTATGATAATTCTTATGAACACATCTCTTATGATAATTCTTATGAACACATCTCTTATGATAATTCTTATGAACACATCTCTTATGATAATTCTTATGAACACATCTCTTATGATAATTCTTATGAACACATCTCTTATGATAATTCTTATGAACACATCTCTTATGATAATTCTTATGAACACATCTCTTATGATAATTCTTATGAACACATCTCTGATGATAATTCTTATGAACACATCTCTTATGATAATTCTTATGAACACATCTCTTATGATAATTCTTATGAACACATCTCTTATGATAATTCTTATGAACACATCCCTTATGAAAATTCTTATGAACACATCTCTTATGATAATTCTTATGAACACATCTCTTATGATAATTCTTATGAACACATCTCTTATGCTAATTCTTATGAACACATCTCTTATGATAATTCTTATGAACACATCTCTTATGATAATTCTTATGAACACATCTCTTATGATAATTCTTATGAACACATCTCTTATGATAATTCTTATGAACACATCTCTGATGATAATTCTTATGAACACATCTCTTATGATAATTCTTATGAACACATCTCTTATGATAATTCTTATGAACACATCTCTTATGATAATTCTTATGAACACATCTCTTATGAAAATTCTTATGAACACATCTCTTATGATAATTCTTATGAACACATCTCTTATGATAATTCTTATGAACACATCTCTTATGCTAATTCTTATGAACACATCTCTTATGATAATTCTTATGAACACATCTCTTATGATAATTCTTATGAACACATCTCTTATGATAATTCTTATGAACACATCTCTTATGATAATTCTTATGAACACATCTCTTATGATAATTCTTATGAACACATCTCTTATGATAATTCATATGAACACATCTGTTATGATAATTCTTATGAACACATCTCTTATGATAATTCTAATGAACACATCTCTTATGATAATTCTAATGAACACATCTCTCTTATGATAATTCTTATGAACACATATCTTATGATAATTCTAATGAACACATCTCTCTTATGATAATTCTTATGAACACATCTCTTATGATAATTCTTATGAACACATCTCTTATGATAATTCTTATGAACACATCTCTTATGATAATTCTTTTGAACACATCTCTTATGATAATTCTTATGAACACATCTCTTATGATAATTCTTATGAACACATCTCTTATGATAATTCTTATGAACACATCTCTTATGATAATTCTTATGAACACATCTCTTATGATAATTCTTATGAACACATCTCTTATGATAATTCTTATGAACACAGCTCTTATGATAATCCTTATGAACACATCTCTTATGATAATTCTTATGAACACATCTCTTATGATAATTCTAATGAACACATCTCTTATGATAATTCTAATGAACACATCTCTTATGATAATTCTAATGAACACATACATCTCTTATGATAATTCTTATGAACACATCTCTTATGATAATTCTTATGAACACAGCTCTTATGATAATTCTTATGAACACATCTCTTATGATAATTCTTATGAACACATCTCTTATGATAATTCTAATGAACACATCTCTTATGATAATTCTTATGAACACATCTCTTATGATAATTCTAATGAACACATCTCTCTTATGATAATTCTTATGAACACATCTCTTATGATAATTCTTATGAACACATCTCTTATGATAATTCTAATGAACACAGCTCTTATGATAATTCTAATGAACACATCTCTTATGATAATTCTTATGAACACATCTCTTATGATAATTCTAATGAACACATCTCTTATGATAATTCTTATGAACACATCTCTTATGATAATTCTAATGAACACAGCTCTTATGATAATTCTAATGAACACATCTCTTATGATAATTCTAATGAACACATCTCTTATGATAATTCTAATGAACACATCTCTCTTATGATAATTCGAATGAACACAGCTCTTATGATAATTCTAATGAACACATCTCTTATGATAATTCTAATGAACACATCTCTCTTATGATAATTCTTATGAACACATCTCTTATGATAATTCTTATGAACACATCTTATAATAATTCTTATGAACACATCTCTTATGATAATTCTTATGAACACATCTCTTATGATAATTCTTATGAACACATCTCTTATGATAATTCTTATGAACACATCTCTTATGATAATTCTTATGAACACATCTTATAATAATTCTTATGAACACATCTCTTATGATAATTCTTATGAACACATCTCTTATGATAATTCTTATGAACACATCTCTTATGATAATTCTTATGAACACATCTCTTATAATAATTCTTATGAACACATCTCTTATGATAATTCTTATGAACACATCTCTTATGATAATTCTTATGAACACATCTCTTATGATAATTCTTATGAACACATCTCTTATGATAATTCTTATGAACACATCTCTTATGATAATTCTTATGAACACATCTCTTATGATAATTCTTATGAACACATCTCTTATGATAATTCTTATGAACACATCTCTTATGATAATTCTTATGAACACATCTCTTATGATAATTCTTATGAACACATCTCTTATGATAATTCTTATGAACACATCTCTTATGATAGTTCTTATGAACACATCTCTGATGATAATTCTTATGAACACATCTCTTATGATAATTCTTATGAACACATCTCTTATGATAATTCTTATGAACACATCTCTTATGATAATTCTTATGAACACATCCCTTATGAAAATTCTTATGAACACATCTCTTATGATAATTCTTATGAACACATCTCTTATGATAATTCTTATGAACACATCTCTTATGCTAATTCTTATGAACACATCTCTTATGATAATTCTTATGAACACATCTCTTATGATAATTCTTATGAACACATCTCTTATGATAATTCTTATGAACACATCTCTTATGATAATTCTTATGAACACATCTCTGATGATAATTCTTATGAACACATCTCTTATGATAATTCTTATGAACACATCTCTTATGATAATTCTTATGAACACATCTCTTATGATAATTCTTATGAACACATCTCTTATGAAAATTCTTATGAACACATCTCTTATGATAATTCTTATGAACACATCTCTTATGATAATTCTTATGAACACATCTCTTATGCTAATTCTTATGAACACATCTCTTATGATAATTCTTATGAACACATCTCTTATGATAATTCTTATGAACACATCTCTTATGATAATTCTTATGAACACATCTCTTATGATAATTCTTATGAACACATCTCTTATGATAATTCTTATGAACACATCTCTTATGATAATTCATATGAACACATCTGTTATGATAATTCTTATGAACACATCTCTTATGATAATTCTAATGAACACATCTCTTATGATAATTCTAATGAACACATCTCTCTTATGATAATTCTTATGAACACATATCTTATGATAATTCTAATGAACACATCTCTCTTATGATAATTCTTATGAACACATCTCTTATGATAATTCTTTTGAACACATCTCTTATGATAATTCTTATGAACACATCTCTTATGATAATTCTTATGAACACATCTCTTATGATAATTCTTATGAACACATCTCTTATGATAATTCTTATGAACACATCTCTTATGATAATTCTTATGAACACATCTCTTATGATAATTCTTATGAACACAGCTCTTATGATAATCCTTATGAACACATCTCTTATGATAATTCTTATGAACACATCTCTTATGATAATTCTAATGAACACATCTCTTATGATAATTCTAATGAACACATCTCTTATGATAATTCTAATGAACACATCTCTTATGATAATTCTTATGAACACATCTCTTATGATAATTCTTATGAACACAGCTCTTATGATAATTCTTATGAACACATCTCTTATGATAATTCTTATGAACACATCTCTTATGATAATTCTAATGAACACATCTCTTATGATAATTCTTATGAACACATCTCTTATGATAATTCTAATGAACACATCTCTCTTATGATAATTCTTATGAACACATCTCTTATGATAATTCTTATGAACACATCTCTTATGATAATTCTAATGAACACAGCTCTTATGATAATTCTAATGAACACATCTCTTATGATAATTCTTATGAACACATCTCTTATGATAATTCTAATGAACACATCTCTTATGATAATTCTTATGAACACATCTCTTATGATAATTCTAATGAACACAGCTCTTATGATAATTCTAATGAACACATCTCTTATGATAATTCTAATGAACACATCTCTTATGATAATTCTAATGAACACATCTCTCTTATGATAATTCGAATGAACACAGCTCTTATGATAATTCTAATGAACACATCTCTTATGATAATTCTAATGAACACATCTCTCTTATGATAATTCTTATGAACACATCTCTTATGATAATTCTTATGAACACATCTCTTATGATAATTCTGATGAACACAGCTCTTATGATAATTCTAATGAACACATCTCTTATGATAATTCTTATGAACACATCTCTTATGATAATTCTAATGAACACATCTCTTATGATAATTCTAATGAACACATCTCTTATGATAATTCTAATGAACACATCTCTTATGATAATTCTTATGAATACATCTCTTATGATAATTCTTATGAACACATCTCTTATGATAATTGTTATGAACACATCTCTTATGATAATTCTAATGAACACATCTCTTATGATAATTCTAATGAACACATCTCTTATGATAATTCTAATGAACACATCTCTTATGATAATTCTTATGAACACATCTCTTATGATAATTCTAATGAACACATCTCTTATGATAATTCTTATGAACACATCTCTTATGATAATTCTTATGAACACATCTCTTATGATAATTCTAATGAACACATCTCTTATGATAATTCTTATGAACACATCTCTTATGATAATTCTTATGAACACATCTCTTATGATAATTCTTATGAACACATCTCTTATGATAATTCTTATGAACACAGCTCTTATGATAATTCTTATGAACACATCTCTTATGATAATTCTTATGAACACATCTCTTATGATAATTCTTATGAACACATCTCTTATGATAATTCATATGAACACATCTCTTATGATAATTCTTATGAACACAGCTCTTATGATAATTCTTATGAACACATCTCTTATGATAATTCTTATGAACACATCTCTTATGATAATTCATATGAACACATCTCTTATGATAATTCTTATGAACACATCTCTTATGATAATTCTAATGAACACATCTCTTATGATAATTCTTATGAACACATCTCTTATGATAATTCTTATGAACACATCTCTTATGATAATTCTAATGAACACATCTCTTATGATAATTCTTATGAACACATCTCTTATGATAATTCTTATGAACACATCTCTTATGATAATTCTTATGAACACATCTCTTATGATAATTCTTATGAACACATCTCTTATGATAATTCTTATGAACACATCTCTTATGATAATTCTAATGAACACATCTCTTATGATAATTCTTATGAACACATCTCTTATGATAATTCTTATGAACACATCTCTAATGATAATTCTTATGAACACATCTCTTATGATAATTCTTATGAACACATCTCTTATGATAATTCTTATGAACACAGCTCTTATGATAATTCTTATGAACACATCTCTTATGATAATTCTTATGAACACAGCTCTTATGATAATTCTTATGAACACATCTCTTATGATAATTCTTATGAACACATCTCTTATGATAATTCTTATGAACACATCTCTTATGATAATTCTAATGAACACATCTCTTATGATAATTCTTATGAACACATCTCTTATGATAATTCTTATGAACACATCTCTTATAATAATTCTTATGAACACATCTCTTATGATAATTCTAATGAACACATCTCTCTTATGATAATTCTTATGAACACATCTCTTATGATAATTCTTATGAACACATCTCTTATGATAATTCTTATGAACGCATCTCTTATGATAATTCTTATGAACACATCTCTTATGATAATTCTTATGAACACATCTCTTATGATAATTCTTATGAACACATCTCTTATGATAATTCTTATGAACACATCTCTTATGATAATTCTTATGAACACATCTCTTATGATAATTCTCATGAACACATCTCTTATGATAATTCTTATGAACACATCTCTTATGATAATTCTTATGAACACATCTCTTATGATAATTCTTATGAACACATCTCTTATGATAATTCTTATGAACACATCTCTTATGATAATTCTAATGAACACATCTCTTATGATAATTCTTATGAACACATCTCTTATGATAATTCTTATGAACACATCTCTTATGATAATTCTAATGAACACATCTCTTATGATAATTCTTATGAACACATCTCTTATGATAATTCTTATGAACACATCTCTTATGATAATTCTTATGAACACAGCTCTTATGATAATTCTTATGAACACATCTCTTATGATAATTCTTATGAACACATCTCTTATGATAATTCTTATGAACACATCTCTTATGATAATTCTAATGAACACATCTCTTATGATAATTCTTATGAACACATCTCTTATGATAATTCTTATGAACACATCTCTTATGATAATTCTTATGAACACATCTCTTATGATAATTCTAATGAACACATCTCTCTTATGATAATTCTTATGAACACATCTCTTATGATAATTCTTATGAACACATCTCTTATGATAATTCTTATGAACACATCTCTTATGATAATTCTTATGAACACATCTCTTATGATAATTCTTATGAACACATCTCTTATGATAATTCTTATGAACACATCTCTTATGATAATTCTTATGAACACATCTCTTATGATAATTCTTATGAACACATCCCTTATGAAAATTCTTATGAACACATCTCTTATGATAATTCTTATGAACACATCTCTTATGATAATTCTTATGAACACATCTCTTATGCTAATTCTTATGAACACATCTCTTATGATAATTCTTATGAACACATCTCTTATGATAATTCTTATGAACACATCTCTTATGATAATTCTTATGAACACATCTCTGATGATAATTCTTATGAACACATCTCTTATGATAATTCTTATGAACACATCTCTTATGATAATTCTTATGAACACATCTCTTATGATAATTCTTATGAACACATCTCTTATGAAAATTCTTATGAACACATCTCTTATGATAATTCTTATGAACACATCTCTTATGATAATTCTTATGAACACATCTCTTATGCTAATTCTTATGAACACATCTCTTATGATAATTCTTATGAACACATCTCTTATGATAATTCTTATGAACACATCTCTTATGATAATTCTTATGAACACATCTCTTATGATAATTCTAATGAACACATCTCTCTTATGATAATTCTTATGAACACATATCTTATGATAATTCTAATGAACACATCTCTCTTATGATAATTCTTATGAACACATCTCTTATGATAATTCTTTTGAACACATCTCTTATGATAATTCTTATGAACACATCTCTTATGATAATTCTTATGAACACATCTCTTATGATAATTCTTATGAACACATCTCTTATGATAATTCTTATGAACACATCTCTTATGATAATTCTTATGAACACATCTCTTATGATAATTCTTATGAACACAGCTCTTATGATAATCCTTATGAACACATCTCTTATGATAATTCTTATGAACACATCTCTTATGATAATTCTAATGAACACATCTCTTATGATAATTCTAATGAACACATCTCTTATGATAATTCTAATGAACACATCTCTTATGATAATTCTTATGAACACATCTCTTATGATAATTCTTATGAACACAGCTCTTATGATAATTCTTATGAACACATCTCTTATGATAATTCTTATGAACACATCTCTTATGATAATTCTAATGAACACATCTCTTATGATAATTCTTATGAACACATCTCTTATGATAATTCTAATGAACACATCTCTCTTATGATAATTCTTATGAACACATCTCTTATGATAATTCTTATGAACACATCTCTTATGATAATTCTAATGAACACAGCTCTTATGATAATTCTAATGAACACATCTCTTATGATAATTCTTATGAACACATCTCTTATGATAATTCTAATGAACACATCTCTTATGATAATTCTTATGAACACATCTCTTATGATAATTCTAATGAACACAGCTCTTATGATAATTCTAATGAACACATCTCTTATGATAATTCTAATGAACACATCTCTTATGATAATTCTAATGAACACATCTCTCTTATGATAATTCGAATGAACACAGCTCTTATGATAATTCTAATGAACACATCTCTTATGATAATTCTAATGAACACATCTCTCTTATGATAATTCTTATGAACACATCTCTTATGATAATTCTTATGAACACATCTCTTATGATAATTCTGATGAACACAGCTCTTATGATAATTCTAATGAACACATCTCTTATGATAATTCTTATGAACACATCTCTTATGATAATTCTAATGAACACATCTCTTATGATAATTCTAATGAACACATCTCTTATGATAATTCTAATGAACACATCTCTTATGATAATTCTTATGAATACATCTCTTATGATAATTCTTATGAACACATCTCTTATGATAATTGTTATGAACACATCTCTTATGATAATTCTAATGAACACATCTCTTATGATAATTCTAATGAACACATCTCTTATGATAATTCTAATGAACACATCTCTTATGATAATTCTTATGAACACATCTCTTATGATAATTCTAATGAACACATCTCTTATGATAATTCTTATGAACACATCTCTTATGATAATTCTTATGAACACATCTCTTATGATAATTCTAATGAACACATCTCTTATGATAATTCTTATGAACACATCTCTTATGATAATTCTTATGAACACATCTCTTATGATAATTCTTATGAACACATCTCTTATGATAATTCTTATGAACACAGCTCTTATGATAATTCTTATGAACACATCTCTTATGATAATTCTTATGAACACATCTCTTATGATAATTCTTATGAACACATCTCTTATGATAATTCATATGAACACATCTCTTATGATAATTCTTATGAACACAGCTCTTATGATAATTCTTATGAACACATCTCTTATGATAATTCTTATGAACACATCTCTTATGATAATTCATATGAACACATCTCTTATGATAATTCTAATGAACACATCTCTTATGATAATTCTAATGAACACATCTCTTATGATAATTCTTATGAACACATCTCTTATGATAATTCTTATGAACACATCTCTTATGATAATTCTAATGAACACATCTCTTATGATAATTCTTATGAACACATCTCTTATGATAATTCTTATGAACACATCTCTTATGATAATTCTTATGAACACATCTCTTATGATAATTCTTATGAACACATCTCTTATGATAATTCTTATGAACACATCTCTTATGATAATTCTAATGAACACATCTCTTATGATAATTCTTATGAACACATCTCTTATGATAATTCTTATGAACACATCTCTAATGATAATTCTTATGAACACATCTCTTATGATAATTCTTATGAACACATCTCTTATGATAATTCTTATGAACACAGCTCTTATGATAATTCTTATGAACACATCTCTTATGATAATTCTTATGAACACAGCTCTTATGATAATTCTTATGAACACATCTCTTATGATAATTCTTATGAACACATCTCTTATGATAATTCTTATGAACACATCTCTTATGATAATTCTAATGAACACATCTCTTATGATAATTCTTATGAACACATCTCTTATGATAATTCTTATGAACACATCTCTTATAATAATTCTTATGAACACATCTCTTATGATAATTCTAATGAACACATCTCTCTTATGATAATTCTTATGAACACATCTCTTATGATAATTCTTATGAACACATCTCTTATGATAATTCTTATGAACACATCTCTTATGATAATTCTTATGAACACATCTCTTATGATAATTCTTATGAACACATCTCTTATGATAATTCTTATGAACACATCTCTTATGATAATTCTTATGAACACATCTCTTATGATAATTCTTATGAACACATCTCTTATGATAATTCTCATGAACACATCTCTTATGATAATTCTTATGAACACATCTCTTATGATAATTCTTATGAACACATCTCTTATGATAATTCTTATGAACACATCTCTTATGATAATTCTTATGAACACATCTCTTATGATAATTCTAATGAACACATCTCTTATGATAATTCTTATGAACACATCTCTTATGATAATTCTTATGAACACATCTCTTATGATAATTCTAATGAACACATCTCTTATGATAATTCTTATGAACACATCTCTTATGATAATTCTTATGAACACATCTCTTATGATAATTCTTATGAACACAGCTCTTATGATAATTCTTATGAACACATCTCTTATGATAATTTTTATGAACACATCTCTTATGATAATTCTTATGAACACATCTCTCTTATGATAATTCTTATGAACACATCTCTTATGATAATTCTTATGAACACATCTCTTATGATAATTCTTATGAACACATCTCTTATGATAATTCTTATGAACACATCTCTTATGATAATTCTAATGAACACATCTCTTATGATAATTCTTATGAACACATCTCTTATGATAATTCTTATGAACACATCTCTTATGATAATTCTTATGAACACAGCTCTTATGATAATTCTTATGAACACAGCTCTTATGATAATTCTTATGAACACAGCTCTTATGATAATTCTTATGAACACATCTCTTATGATAATTCTTATGAACACATCTCTTATGATAATTCTTATGAACACATCTCTTATGATAATTCTAATGAACACATCTCTCTTATGATAATTCTTATGAACACATATCTTATGATAATTCTAATGAACACATCTCTCTTATGATAATTCTTATGAACACATCTCTTATGATAATTCTTTTGAACACATCTCTTATGATAATTCTTATGAACACATCTCTTATGATAATTCTTATGAACACATCTCTTATGATAATTCTTATGAACACATCTCTTATGATAATTCTTATGAACACATCTCTTATGATAATTCTTATGAACACATCTCTTATGATAATTCTTATGAACACAGCTCTTATGATAATCCTTATGAACACATCTCTTATGATAATTCTTATGAACACATCTCTTATGATAATTCTAATGAACACATCTCTTATGATAATTCTAATGAACACATCTCTTATGATAATTCTAATGAACACATCTCTTATGATAATTCTTATGAACACATCTCTTATGATAATTCTTATGAACACAGCTCTTATGATAATTCTTATGAACACATCTCTTATGATAATTCTTATGAACACATCTCTTATGATAATTCTAATGAACACATCTCTTATGATAATTCTTATGAACACATCTCTTATGATAATTCTAATGAACACATCTCTCTTATGATAATTCTTATGAACACATCTCTTATGATAATTCTAATGAACACAGCTCTTATGATAATTCTAATGAACACATCTCTTATGATAATTCTTATGAACACATCTCTTATGATAATTCTAATGAACACATCTCTTATGATAATTCTTATGAACACATCTCTTATGATAATTCTAATGAACACAGCTCTTATGATAATTCTAATGAACACATCTCTTATGATAATTCTAATGAACACATCTCTTATGATAATTCTAATGAACACATCTCTCTTATGATAATTCGAATGAACACAGCTCTTATGATAATTCTAATGAACACATCTCTTATGATAATTCTAATGAACACATCTCTCTTATGATAATTCTTATGAACACATCTCTTATGATAATTCTTATGAACACATCTCTTATGATAATTCTGATGAACACAGCTCTTATGATAATTCTAATGAACACATCTCTTATGATAATTCTTATGAACACATCTCTTATGATAATTCTAATGAACACATCTCTTATGATAATTCTAATGAACACATCTCTTATGATAATTCTAATGAACACATCTCTTATGATAATTCTTATGAATACATCTCTTATGATAATTCTTATGAACACATCTCTTATGATAATTGTTATGAACACATCTCTTATGATAATTCTAATGAACACATCTCTTATGATAATTCTAATGAACACATCTCTTATGATAATTCTAATGAACACATCTCTTATGATAATTCTTATGAACACATCTCTTATGATAATTCTAATGAACACATCTCTTATGATAATTCTTATGAACACATCTCTTATGATAATTCTTATGAACACATCTCTTATGATAATTCTAATGAACACATCTCTTATGATAATTCTTATGAACACATCTCTTATGATAATTCTTATGAACACATCTCTTATGATAATTCTTATGAACACATCTCTTATGATAATTCTTATGAACACAGCTCTTATGATAATTCTTATGAACACATCTCTTATGATAATTCTTATGAACACATCTCTTATGATAATTCTTATGAACACATCTCTTATGATAATTCATATGAACACATCTCTTATGATAATTCTTATGAACACAGCTCTTATGATAATTCTTATGAACACATCTCTTATGATAATTCTTATGAACACATCTCTTATGATAATTCATATGAACACATCTCTTATGATAATTCTAATGAACACATCTCTTATGATAATTCTAATGAACACATCTCTTATGATAATTCTTATGAACACATCTCTTATGATAATTCTTATGAACACATCTCTTATGATAATTCTAATGAACACATCTCTTATGATAATTCTTATGAACACATCTCTTATGATAATTCTTATGAACACATCTCTTATGATAATTCTTATGAACACATCTCTTATGATAATTCTTATGAACACATCTCTTATGATAATTCTTATGAACACATCTCTTATGATAATTCTAATGAACACATCTCTTATGATAATTCTTATGAACACATCTCTTATGATAATTCTTATGAACACATCTCTAATGATAATTCTTATGAACACATCTCTTATGATAATTCTTATGAACACATCTCTTATGATAATTCTTATGAACACAGCTCTTATGATAATTCTTATGAACACATCTCTTATGATAATTCTTATGAACACAGCTCTTATGATAATTCTTATGAACACATCTCTTATGATAATTCTTATGAACACATCTCTTATGATAATTCTTATGAACACATCTCTTATGATAATTCTAATGAACACATCTCTTATGATAATTCTTATGAACACATCTCTTATGATAATTCTTATGAACACATCTCTTATAATAATTCTTATGAACACATCTCTTATGATAATTCTAATGAACACATCTCTCTTATGATAATTCTTATGAACACATCTCTTATGATAATTCTTATGAACACATCTCTTATGATAATTCTTATGAACACATCTCTTATGATAATTCTTATGAACACATCTCTTATGATAATTCTTATGAACACATCTCTTATGATAATTCTTATGAACACATCTCTTATGATAATTCTTATGAACACATCTCTTATGATAATTCTTATGAACACATCTCTTATGATAATTCTCATGAACACATCTCTTATGATAATTCTTATGAACACATCTCTTATGATAATTCTTATGAACACATCTCTTATGATAATTCTTATGAACACATCTCTTATGATAATTCTTATGAACACATCTCTTATGATAATTCTAATGAACACATCTCTTATGATAATTCTTATGAACACATCTCTTATGATAATTCTTATGAACACATCTCTTATGATAATTCTAATGAACACATCTCTTATGATAATTCTTATGAACACATCTCTTATGATAATTCTTATGAACACATCTCTTATGATAATTCTTATGAACACAGCTCTTATGATAATTCTTATGAACACATCTCTTATGATAATTTTTATGAACACATCTCTTATGATAATTCTTATGAACACATCTCTCTTATGATAATTCTTATGAACACATCTCTTATGATAATTCTTATGAACACATCTCTTATGATAATTCTTATGAACACATCTCTTATGATAATTCTTATGAACACATCTCTTATGATAATTCTAATGAACACATCTCTTATGATAATTCTTATGAACACATCTCTTATGATAATTCTTATGAACACATCTCTTATGATAATTCTTATGAACACATCTCTAATGATAATTCTTATGAACACATCTCTTATGATAATTCTTATGAACACAGCTCTTATGATAATTCTTATGAACACATCTCTTATGATAATTTTTATGAACACATCTCTTATGATAATTCTTATGAACACATCTCTCTTATGATAATTCGTATGAACACATCTCTTATGATAATTCTTATGAACACAGCTCTTATGATAATTCTTATGAACACATCTCTTATGATAATTCTTATGAACACATCTCTTATGATAATTCTTATGAACACATCTCTTATGATAATTCTTATGAACACATCTCTTATGATAATTCTTATGAACACAGCTCTTATGATAATTCTTATGAACACATCTCTTATGATAATTCTTATGAACACATCTCTTATGATAATTCTTATGAACACATCTCTTATGATAATTCTTATGAACACATCTCTTATGATAATTCTTATGAACACAGCTCTTATGATAATTCTTATGAACACATCTCTTATGATAATTCTTATGAACACAGCTCTTATGATAATTCTTATGAACACATCTCTTATGATAATTCTTATGAACACATCTCTTATGATAATTCTTATGAACACAGCTCTTATGATAATTCTTATGAACACAGCTCTTATGATAATTCTTATGAACACAGCTCTTATGATAATTCTTATGAACACAGCTCTCATGATAATTCTTATGAACACATCTCTTATGATGATTCTTATGAACACATCTCTTATGATAATTCTAATGAACACATCTCTTATGATAATTCTAATGAACACATCTCTTATGATAATTCTTATGAACACATCTCTTATGGTAATTGTATCAATTTTCAAAGCTCCATTTGAAATGATTTCTCATGTATTCTTTCCATACAGGGCATACCTGGAAAGCCAGGCCCTCTCGGACCAATAGGACCTGATGGTTTGCATGTGAGTTTACATTTTATACCATCTTGATAGGTGCTGGGTTATTTTGCATATCAGCAGTATTTCTGATAAACTTTTAATTATCAAACTTGGGTGGCTGAATTTTATCTGCACTCTTATTTAAGCTTATATATGTAACCTTGATTAAACAATCTCACCATACTATGAACCATGTGTGGACAATTATTTGTAAACTTTCAACAGGCTTGAATTTTTTTTGCATGAACTATAAATTTCATAATTACCCTCTTTTTCAATTCTACTTGCCAACATTTGATATTCAACATGTAGTAAAATATGAGACTTTATTATGGATATTGATTAGAAACACTGTAATGACAAATCCTGCTTTTGGACCCGTTGTTATCTGGATTCAGACTTTAACCAAAATCGATTCGGCTTGTTCTTGTCACCTACCCAACTCATCCACCAAGTTTAGTCATAACTCGTCCACAACCTTTTAAAATATCATGTTATATATCGTTTTTGGCCCTATCACTCAATGGTGAAGAATATATATCCTGGTGTTGGCTTAGCGGTTAGGGTGCCGGCTTGGGATCTCAGGATCCTGGGTTGGAATCCCGGTCGATCGCTGAATTAACACCGGGGGGTTGACCTAGCCTGTTATCCTTCCCAGGTCGGCAAATTGAGTATCAGTTCACTGGTAATTCCCTGTGTGTCACAAAAGGCGACAAACAGGGTTGGCAGCAGGAAGGGCATCTGGCTATAAAACATTATTTCAAAAAGGGGACCACGGTGCCCAAAAAAGGCCAACCCCTGCTCTGCGGGGGAAAATGGCCTCTAAAGGTGGTTCTTTTTTTTCTTCTTCTTCTTCACCCAATGGTGAAGAATCAACTCTGAGATCGGTAGCCTAATCCAGATCTTCACCAAAATCGAATCAATTCTTCCTTGTCACCCAACCTATCCACCAAATTTCGTCCGTATTCATCCATAACTGTTTAGGTATCCTGCTCAAAATCAGACAAACAGGGGTGAAAATATAACCTCGGTCCACCTTAGCTGGCGGAAGTAAAAACAGGTATAAAATGCAAATAACATGTGATAGAATCACATTTCTTGTCTAAAAATGAAATGCTCCATAGTGCAGTCATTTGTTGATAAAATACACTGTAATTGGTTGTAATGCAAGCAATCAGAAAGTGCAACACCTGAAGAGGGACTATACAAGTATAGGCGGTGATAGCCTGGTAGTGTGGTGAAGGTGTGCTGCACATTCACCACATTACTAGATTAGGTAAGGAAAATTAACCACACTACCAAGTGGGAAGGAAACCTCCTGGGAAGAAAATATCACATGATAAGCATGTCAAGAAGTCAGTTGCTATTTTAGTGTTAATTACCTACACCATCTGCGATGAACAGAGGTTATGTTTTCACCCCTGTCTGTTTGTTTTTTGCAAAATTTCTTTTTATTCAATTACAGAATGTGCATTTTTTTTTTTGTGTTGGTCATGTGCATTATTTTTTCGACATCAGATCTAATATGGCCGACTGGCGACCATTTTGTTACTTAAACGTGTCCCCAACCGTTTATTGAACATGCATGGTCCAATTTTGTTCAAACATGGCACAAGCACAGCACATGACGGCATACACATGCACTTCAATTTATTTTGTGATTGTTCCAAGATGGCCGACTGATAGACGAGCAGCCATTTTAGTTGTAAAATCCCAATATTGACTATGTCCGGAACCATTTCTTGGACATGCATTTACCGATCTTGTTCACATTTGGCACACAGATAATGAATGATGGAATACATATGCACGTCACTTTGTTTCGAGATCAGATCCAAGATGGCCAACTGGCGGCCATGTTGTTTCTTAAGCGTGTCTCCATTAATTTCTCTGATTTTCTTCATGACATGCATGGACTGATTTTCTTCAAACTTGGCACAAAGACAGTACCTGAGCATAAATATGCAAAATATTTTGTTTTGTCATCCGACCAAAGATGGCCGACTAACAGCCTTTAACTCCACATAGCAAAATTACTAAAATCATGGCGGTGGCGATAATCACCTGGTAGAGTTGGTCATAAGCAAGAAGCATATTGTTTTTCATGTCAAACGGTCAACATAAGCCAAGTCAACAACTTAGGTGGAGTTTATAAAATCCTCAATTTTCATCCGATTGACTTTAATTTGAAGAGGATTTGCATATCTTGTCACTGAATTCAACCACCAACTATTTTTGACGTCAACATAGGTCAAAAGATCAACATAGGCTGAAATTTCTAAAATTGACAATTTTCATCGGATTGACTTGAAATGTGAACATGATTTGCATATAAGGTCACTGAATTCAACCACCAATTCTTTTTGAGGTCAAATGGTCAACATTGGCCGGATTTCTAAAATTGTCAATTTTCATCTGATTGGCTAGATATTTAAAGAGGATTTGCATATTTTGTCATTGAATTCCCCCACCAATTATTTTTGAAGTCAACATTGGCAAAAAGGTCAATATAGGCCAAAGGTCAGCAACTTAGGTGGAATTGATAAAATCTTCATTTTTCATCCAATTGACTTGAAATTTGAAGATTTGCATACCAGATCATTGAATTCAACCACCAATTATTTTTTAGGTCAACATAGGCCAAAATATCAACATATGCCAAAGGTGTGATTTCTTAGGTGTGATTTCTAAAATCCTCAATTTTCATGCGATTGACTTGAAATTTGAACAGGATTTGGATATTTGGTCTTTGAATTCAACCACCAATTAATTTTAAAGGTAACATTTGTTTTAGGGATTTCGCAAGTATTGTGCTCTGCACATCGTCTTTCTTGCTTGTTTGTCTGTTTTGTTTGTGTGCCGGATATCTCAGAAAGTTGTGGACGGATTCGGATGAAATTTGGTGAACAGGTTGGGTGTGTGATAAGGACGAAATGATTAGATTTTGGTGAAGATCTGCATCTGGGTACTATAATGTTTTATAATGATTCTTCATCATTGAGAGATAGCGCCAAAGACAATACATGAAGAGCACGATATTTCAAAAAGCTGTGTACAAAACTTGATGGATGAATTGGTTAGGTGACAAGAACCAGCCGATTCGATTTTGGTTCTGGTCCGAGTCCAGATCCAGTCCATAAGTGGGATACAACACAAACTGCTCAGCATGGTGGAGGCATGCGCTTTACCGAGTGCCGTTCTAGTTGGTGTTGTAACTGTTACGTGGTCCCCTCGGTGACTACCTGGTCTCGGTGACCCCCGGACCGTGAGAGGACCTTCGCCAGCAAGTAGGATGATATATATGAGCTTTCGTAACGCAACCCATATGAATTCCGGTCAAGAAGAAACCCCACACCAAGGATCCGGAATAATCAATAATATATTCCCTGAGCAATCAACAACCATCAACAATGCACAATCAATATTACAAAGATGCAAACTCATCTACACTAACTCTAAGATGGCCATCTTATATATTCCTCACGTGAGCCCCACTCCTGACTCCCTCCGTGGTCAATGTCTCTCACAATGTCTCTCGTCTCCGCACACGGGCGGTTGAACGAACCCCGGGCGGACGTGCTCCAAACGTGCCGTCTCGTACCGGGGACAGCTGCTGCAGCGCCCCTCCTTGCCAAGCAACGGGGCAAAATCCAGCGCGGCTTCCAACGCGCGCGAGGCCCCAAAGTGCGACCCGTACGCGTCCTTGTAGACGGGGCAAAACCAAGCGCGGGTTGCAACGCGTGCGAGGCTCGACGTGCGACCCGTACGCGTCCTTGTAGACGGGGCAAACCAAGCGCGGTTTGCAACGCGTGCGAGGCTCAACGTGCGACCCGTACGCGTCCTTGTAGACGGGGCAAAACCAAGCGCGGTTTGCAACGCGCGCGTGGCCCAACGTGCGACCGCTTGGTTCCGTGCACGAACTCACGGGGACTTGACGGGTCAAAAGGTAGTTACGCGTCCAGGTACCTCCTCTCGCCAAACGGGTTTCGGAACGCCTCTGTTTTCCACGCAGCGTGAGGTCGATTCCACCTTTTGTCGTCGCGGGGCGAGGAAGATCAAGAAGAATCCTCGTCCTGTTCCCTCGTGTCTTTTCTTCTTCCCTTTCCGGTCACTTCCGTTTCCGGCCACTTCCGTTTCCGGCCACTCCCTCCGAAGGGCTCCTGACCCTCCAACCACAACAACTTAATATACTCCACACGGATAAGCAAAGACCTGAATGGTAATTCCCATACATTCACATAAATATGTAACATAACTCTTCAAGTTATAACTAAGGCAGAAATTTGTAATTTGACCATTGATCTGCTCTTTTTGAAAGGTAGCGTAGCTGCATCTTTTGATCGTTTGTAAATCATTGCAGACAGTGCAGACAAAGCATTTGGATTGAAGTTCTTTCTGAAAGTACAGCATACTCAGTACATCATTCTCTCATCTCCCCTTCCTGTTCAGGCTGGAGTTCCCCAAGGCAGTGTGCTGGGCCCTGTGCTTTTTCTGGTCTTCATCAATGATCTCTCCGAGTCTCTGGAAAATCCTCTCTATCACTTTGCTGATGACTCCACTCTCTGCGGCTCTGTCTCTCAACCCTCAGATCGGCAGGCAGCAGTCTCTTCACTCTCTGCAGACCTGGACAAAATCACAAACTGGTCAAACAAGTGGAACATGTCTTTCAATCCTGACAAATCTCACATTCTCACTTTATCTCTCCGAAATGACCGTCTGGATAACCCTCCCATCTGCTTTCTCAGAAATCCTCTTGAAGAAGTTCTGTCACTCAAGCTTTTGGGTCTCACTATCTGCCATGATCTTTCCTGGGAAAACCACATTTCCAAGCTGGCCTCCAAAGCCAGTCGCTGACTGGGCATCCTCCATCGTGCGAAGTCCTTCCTTGGCACCTCTGAGCTCCTCATCACATATAAAGCTTTCATCCACAGCTTAATGGAATACTGCTCTCCCCTCTTGGAATCTGGGCTGGTGCTCCTGCTCACACCGAGCTCGGCTTCATGCTGTAGAAATCAAAGCTTTCATTGGTATCTCCCGCGATGAAGGTGATTCTGTGGGTCTTTCACTCGCCCACTGCAGGCAGGTTTGTGGTCTTTCTGTCTTCTACCGACTCCTCTCTGGCCTAGATCCCCCAGCTCTGTCTGTGCTCTGTCCCCCAAATATTCCTTCAGGATGCACAATAACTGCCAGCAACCCTCTTCTGGTGAAACTGCCAAAATCAAGACTCTCTGCTCACCTTCGCTCTTTCATTCCTCTTTTTTCCTGCCTCTGGAACAAACTCCCACACTCCCTTCAATCCCACCCCACCCTCCAGGTCTTTAAAACAGCTGCTCACCACCATCTCTTATCTTCCCCAATCCAAAACCTTGATCTTTTCTACCCCCGTTAATACACCCCAAATCCACCTCTTTCAATCACCGACTTCATTCCTGAAGTTCCTAGTAGTGTCAATTTGTTTTATACCCACACCCCCCAGCCCTCAGATCTCCTGATGTCTCTGTTCTCTGCTGTTGTTGTACTTGTGTCTCTCTCTCTCTCTCTCTCTCTCTCTCTCTCTCTCTCTCTCTCTCTCTCTCTCTCTCTCTCTCTCTCTCTCTGTCTCTGTCTCTGTCTCTGTCTCTCTCTGTCTCCCGCTCCCTTTATTATATGTTTTGTTCATCTGTTTATGTTTTTGTGTTTAATATTAGCTCTTACACGAGCCTCGATCTTGCATACAAAAAAATTAAAAATAAAAATACTCTAATTTTGCAATGCTCCAGCTGTTCGTGAAGTATCAGGGAAGCAGTTTATACGTGGATTATTTTCACTGAGAATAGACAATTCAAAGGTGGATTTTTGATTCGTCCTTCAATTTGATGTCTCGTGATTTCTGATAGGACATGATGAGATTCTTATCAGATACCATGAGAAATCATTGGAGCTTTTTTGTAAGGAATGCATCTCCGAATGCACCTAATATTCAAACTGTCCTCATGGAATATTTTGATCTAATAAGCTATTAAATGGAGGTATTTTTTGGACATGCAGTCTGTCTCCTCTTCTCTCTTGTTGTGGCATATGCATTAATAACAATAAACCACTGCCTGTAGTTTGACCAAATGATAAACATCATATATCTATATAACATTCCCTAGCTACAATGCATTCTTTGCTCAGGGTCCTGCTGGTGAAGATGGACCACCTGGACTTCCCGGAACAATGGGCCATGAGGTGAGAAGCTTTAGGGTCCTCACTTCAAAGCCCAAGTGCACATCGATTCCCAGGGACATGTAGCACTGTTTTAGTTGTCACCACAATGAGTAACACCATTGGTCTTGGAAACTTGGAGTCTGAAAATGTTTTTTTAGAAGCACAGAGGGACTCCCTGTGTAGATTGCCCGAGTTTGTGGCTATCCACCAACATTTTTTTTTTTGCATGTTGTCACTTTGCAGAGTATAAGCCCACACAGTACTCTGCCAATGCAAACACTGATTTTTCTTAGAAGAACCCTGAGTGTATCCAATAAGAATACGACCCACAAGACAGCTTACATGTGTTGTGTCAAACTTACAATACAACATCTGAAGCTGTAATTAGTCTTTACGCCAAACTGTCACTGTGTTGTAATGGTGGTTTCCATTATTAGTCCCCTACCGGTGTACACCGGAGGGGACTATAGGTTTACACTCAGTCCCTCCGTCTGTCAGTCTGTCAGTCTGTCCGTCCGTCATGCAAAGAACATTTTTCCGGACTTTTTTTCTAAACTCTTGATGCTAATGATTTCAAACTTGGTACATGGTTTCCTCATGATAAGTTACAGATCAAGTTCGAACTTCACGACGTTTCGATCATTTTTGACAAAGTTATGGCACTTTGAACTTTGGTAATTTCCCCAACAGTTTTCCGGACGACAGACTGCCGGTAGGGGACATGTATTGCAGAGCGATACTCAGAATGCTTGTTACCAATAAGCTTGCTATCACTTCCCACGCCAGCCGTTCCTCATCAACTGTTTCGAATGGAGTGCTTGTTTAAGTGCTTAAGCCACTTGGCAAACGCTCTACAAGCTGCTTGGTAACGGAACACACTCCTGCAGTCGCTGTTCTCTGATGACGATACTTCTGTGTTTTCACTCTACTCAGCCTTGACAACTCTAGCTTATTACGTATAAAAATCTTCATTTATTATACAAATTTCTCATCCATTTATTTGGCCCTGTATTGCCCAGAGCGCTGGCTGAATCGTTTCTGAAGAAAAAATAATCCACCTTACATAAATGAAGAAAAAAACATGCCTACTGCTTATATGTGCATATATGATATACAGTACATCGTGGTAATATAGCTCGGATCATTGAAATTGTGGATATGAGATTTGGGCTTACCAGAAAACCAACATGGGGGATGCATGATTTTCTTCCTTACCATTGTGGGCGGAGTCAAGCCATCTCTCCAGGTGTGGAGGCTTATTACACATGGAGCGTAATTACATTTTGAATATACCTGTAAAAGATAATATAAAACGAGTTCCATTACAAAGAACTTCAATGTTAGACCTGGACACTCTACTCTGGACATGCTGCTTCTGCTTTCTCAACAATGGATGGAGGTCCTCAATGCCAAACAGGAAATTAGAGCAGTCTCCCTTGACATATTACGTGCCTTCGATACGGTCTGGCACCCCGCTCTGCTCACCAAACTCTCCTCTTTTGGTATCAATGGAAATCTCCATGCATGGCTGGCGGACTTCCTCTCTAGTCGTAGTCAACGTGTGGCCCTGAATGGGTTTCTCTCATCTCCTCTTCCTGTTCAGGCTGGAGTTCCACAAGGCAGTGTTCTGGGCCCTGTGCTTTTTCTGGTCTTCATCAATGATCTCTCTGACTCTCTTGAAAATCCTCTGTATCTCTTTGCTGATGACTCTACTCTCTGTCGCTCCATTCTTCATCCC
This sequence comes from Myxine glutinosa, assembly GCF_964187855.1. Classification (NCBI taxonomy): domain Eukaryota; kingdom Metazoa; phylum Chordata; class Myxini; order Myxiniformes; family Myxinidae; genus Myxine; species Myxine glutinosa. The sequence goes on from NC_136268.1 coordinate 98,736,705, forward strand.
TCAGATCGGCAGTCTGCTGCCTCCTCACTCTCTGCAGACCTGGACAAAATCACAGACTGGGCAAACAAGTGGAACATGTCTTTCAATCCTGACAAATCTCACACTCTTACGATGTCTCTCCGAAAAGACCGACTGGACAACCCTCCCATCCACTTTCTGAATAATCCTCTCCAAGAAGTTCTGTCACTCAAGCTTTTGGGTCTCACTATCTGCCATGATCTTTCCTGGGAAAACCACATTTCAAATCTGGCCTCCAAAGCCAGTCGCCGACTGGGCATCCTCCGTCGTGCAAAGTCCTTCCTTGGCACACCTGAGCTCCTCACCACATACAAGGCTTTCATCCGCAGCTCAATGGAATACTGCTCTCCCCTCTGGGCTGGTGCTCCTGCCTCACACCTAGCTCGTCTTCACGCTGTTGAAACCAAAGCATTCAGAATCATTGGAATCTCCCGCGATGAAGCTAACTCCAAGGGCCTCTCACTCACTCACCGCAGGCAGGTTGGTGGTCTTTCCATCTTCTACCGACTCCTCTCTCTGGCCTTGCCCCCCCAGCTCTCTCTGGGCTCTGTCCCGCAAATATTCCTGCAGGTCGCACAAGATCTGCCTGCAACCCTCTTATGGTCAAACTGCCAAAATCAAGACTCTCTGCTCACCTTCACTCCTTCATTCCTCTCTTCTCCCGCCTCTGGACCAAACTCCCTCACTCTCTTCAATCCCACTCCACCCTCCAGGTCTTTAAAACTGCTGTTCACCACCATCTCTTATCTTCCCCCATCCAAAACCTTGATCTTTTCTACCCCCGCTAATTTCACCCCAATTCCACTTTTTTGAAATACCAACTTCTGTCCTGGAAGTCCTTGGTGTCCTTGTGTTTTATACTTCTCCCTCCACCCCCCCCCCCCCCTTCCCACGCCTCCTCCCCCCAAGCCCTCTCCCTTCCACACATCTCCCTGCTCTCAAATGTTGTGTTTGTGTGCTTCCCCTTCTCTCCCCATCTTGTTTTCCGCTCCCTCTTTTTGTGTGTTTTGTTTGTCTGGTTGATTTGTTTGTGAAGTAAATGTTAGCTCTTTCACGAGCCTCGATTCAGTATACAAAAAAATAAAAAATAAAAATAAATAAATGCAGGAGTAGACCTTTCAGCCAATCAAAGCCTGCACAATGTTTACCAACTTGTGTTTGTTTGTCTGTGCTATATCTTTTATAAATGCCGAGCGTTGAGCAAGGAAGTAGCATGTAGCATTTTAAAAAGTTTTTTTAAGTTTAAATTTTTAAATTTTTTTTAAAAATTTTTTTAAATAAAATAAATAAAAAATAAAATAAAAATTTTAAATAACATTTTTACAAGTATGACTCGGCTGGGGTTAGAAACACCAACCTCCCAGACTCAGAGGGGATGCTCTAACCATTACACCAGGAGGCTGGTGACGTATTGGTCTTCCTCCACTTAATTTGTTTACATTTCTGACGTCTAGTGTACAATGCTATTGATCCTCTCTTGATTATACAGGACAATAGTGCTCTATTGGTTAAAACTGATGTGTGTGTGTGTGTGTGTGTGTGTGTGTGTGTGTGTGTGTGTGTGTGTGTGTGTGTGTGTGTGTGTGTGTGTGCACGCGTGTGCGTGCGTGTTTTTTTTTTTTGTGTTTTATATATACAGTCATGTGAAAAAGTAAGTACACCCCATGTAAAGTTTTGACTTTTTCAACATATTTCAACATACATAGATAAAGGTGATATAATATGACAAATATCATGAAACATTTACATTTTGTAGTCCATTGTATAATTTAAATAAACATAAATGCAAATTTCGCATGTGCAAAAAGTAAGTACACCCTTGGATCTAATATGTGGTATTGCCCCCTTTGGCAGAAACAACCTCAAGTAGGCGTTTCTTATAACTGTCTACCAGTCTCTGACATCGACTGGGAGAAATTTTTGCCCACTCCTCCATGCAGAATTCTTTCAGCTGTGCGATGTTTGAGGGGTTTCTTGCATGCACAGCTCGTTTCAAATCCCCCCACAACATCTCGATGGGATTTAGATCCGGGCTTTGACTTGGCCATTCCAGAACCCTCCATTTCTTTCTTTTCAGCCATTCCTTGGTGGATTTACTGGTATGTTTAGGGTCATTGTCATGTTGCAAGGTCCACCTTCGGTTGAGCTTCAACTTTCCGACAGATGGCCTCACATTATCCTCAAGCACCCTCTGGTACAATGAAGAATTCATAGTGGATTCGATGATGGTGAGCTGCCCAGGCCCTGATGCAGCAAAGCTGCCCCAAATCATAATATTTCCACCACCATGCTTTACAGTTGGTATCAGGTTCTTGTGGTCAAATGCTGTCTTTGGTTTTCGCCAAACATGTCTTCTGGTACTGTGGCCAAATAGCTCTACCTTCGACTCATCTGTCCAGAGCACATTGTTCCAGAAGTGCTGGTCTTTGCCTGGGTGTTCATTGGCAAACTTTAGTCTTGCCCTGATGTTCTTTCTGGACAGCAAAGGTTTCCTCCTGGCACACCTCCCATGTAGATCAAATTTGTGCACCCTCTTTCTAATGGTAGACTCGTGCACTTTGACATCAACAGTGGCAAGAGCTACCTGTAGGTCCCGTGATGACATGCTGGAGTTCTTAGAGACTTCTTACAGCATCTTGCGGTCTGCTCTCGGGCTGAACTTGCTGGGGCGGCCTGGCCTGAACAAGTTGGCAGTTGTTTGGAATCTTCTCCACTTGTAGATGATCTTCCGCACAGTCGAATGATTGATTTCAAATTGTTTGGAGATTTTAAAATCCCTTCCCAGACTCGTAGGCATCTATAACCTTCTTTCTGAAGGCCTCAGAGAGCTCTTTTGATCTAGGCATGGTGACGCCGCACACTTCAACAACAAAGAGCAAACCAAACGAAATGTCTGAGGTTTAAATAAGACATGTTCCTCCAAGATCCTCTCTAATGATGTTCTAATCATTTGCACCTGAAGTGGTGCACCTGATTCTAATTTTAGGTATTTGAAGTTGTGATAAATGTAGGGGTGTACTTACTTTTTCCACATGCGAAATTTGCATTTATGTTTATTTAAATTATACAATGGACTACAAAATGTAAATGTTTCATGATATTTGTTATATTATATTATATCACCTTTATCTATCAATATTGTTGAAATGAAGATCAAATAGCTGTATGTTGAAATATGTTGAAAAAGTCCAAACTTTACATGGGGTGTACTTACTTTTTCACGTGACTGTACATCTGAAGGAAAAGCTGTAAGTGGAAGGTTTGAATATTGAGGTTGCTTTGCCAGGTTGAATAACTGCTTGGACACAGCTGAGGTTGTGGATCTACTGATGTAGACCCACAGCCACAATTTTAGACCAACCGTTTGGAGAGATTTTGGACTGAAATATCAAAACCCTTTGAAGAAGTGAGCCCAGCTGATCATCCGGGCAGTCAAAAAATCTATCGATTGCTTAATAAAACTAGAGAGTTCATAGAATACGATACCCTGCACAGTGTTTGAGTGTATACAAGAAGGCCTTGCCGTTTGTGGGGGTTCCATTTTGAAAATCACCATGAACCTCAAATCTGCAAACCTAAGGGGGAATGGTGAAAATAGGGTTAGGGACTTCAGCTTTAATATTTGTCCAGACTGTACCCTTCATTGACATGTTTGTGCATTGTTTTTGTGCTTTTTAATTTCATGAATAAAATAGTTGTTTATGACATAAAATAAACATTGACTCAATAAATTTTGGCATTCTTTGGCAAGGTTGTCGTCACGTTCTTGTTCATACCCCCGTCGGCGTGGTACAGGTCACCAAGCACCTATACACTACTAAAGCAGTCGTATACACCAACCACCCTTATACACTGTAATAGGATGGTGTTGAGGATATGGAGGCAAGATTGATCACCATAGAACACAACCTATAGTCATGAACTGGAGACATTTTGTCTGCAACTTCAACATGAATTTGCAACCTTTTCAGTTCCAATGTTTTCTGAGTAAGGTGCTTTTAGCGAAATATTTAGATCCTTTCTTTGATGATCAGTTGCAGACTGCCATCATGTGTTTGCAAACTCACAACGGAAAGTCCTTCAATTGAGGTTTTTAAAAGGTTACTGTTTATGTCATACTGGTTGTGCCAGGATGTCGTAGAGATTCCTGCGGAGCGGAACCCTTGCCTTACCATCAATCTTCTACCTATGATGTTGCTGTGCATGATTCTGCCAACAGTTCTGCTTCTGTTTAAGTTTACTTGCATAAAGTTAAGGCATGTTAAGCTAAAAACAGACTTGATATCTTTGAAATACACAAGTAACAGATGATTTTCCTATGGATCTTAAGGAAAATACTGCAATATATTTTTCATCCTCATGGCTCTACCCCAATGATACAGGGGCCAAAGGGAGACATCGGTCATCGAGGAGATCCGTCGGAGGATGGCAGGAAGGTAAATCTGTAACATTTCATTCACCTACCTTTCAATTTGCCTTCAGCAGCAATGTCTGTTTATTTGGAATAACTCGAATTGCAAGAGCACTTGTCAGAAACCAAAACTAGAAAGGCACTCGATAGAGCGCATACGTCTGCCAGGCTGAACAGTTTACACATTTGTATCCCATTGAAAGGCCGGATCTGCATCCGGACCTTAACCAAAATCCAATGAGCTTGTTCTTCTCACCTACCCAACTCATCCACCAAGTTAAGTCATAATCCATCCATAATATTTGAATATATCATGCCATGTATTGTTTTTGGCCCTATATCTCAATGGTGCAGTATCACCTAAAAAATTATAGGATCCAGATCTTCATCAAAATCTAATCAATTCGTCCTTGTCACACACCCAACCTCTCCACCAAATTTTGTCCGAATCCATCCATAACTTTTTAAGATGTCCTGTTCACAGACAGATAAACAGACAAGGGTGAAACCATAACCTCCATCCACCTTCGGTGGTGGAGGTAATAACAATGGTAATTTACATCATTTTCTTGACCTTAAAACAATGTGAAACAAAGTCAGGTTTTACTTTGGATTCCTCAATAGTTTGTTTATTTTTAACATTCCACGAGTTCTCTTTCTCAATTCTGTGAAATTGAAAGTGCAAATTACTCTAAGGGTCGTTCTCTTTCCAGGGGGAACCTGGGAAGCAAGGACCACAAGGAATACCAGGTTTACAGGTAAAACCTACAATGTGACACAGGTTTCTTTCTCTTTTTAAAATAGATTTCCACTTATGCCTATTGCTTCCATCGGTGGTAGGATGGTGATCAGAATTATTAATTATGAGGAGAGGTACCCGCACCTTGTGGTTATTTTGCCAAGAGGATTCTAACGGTATGCAATATGATGGGGTTACTACCGGTGGGGCCGATTCTATCGATGGACAGACAGACAGAAAAAAAAAAAGTATATTATTATTATAATTATATATATATATATGTATATATATATATATATAGCGTTTTTAAAGCTATCATATACAGTGCGTATCAAAAAAAAGGTAATCCGAATTCAAGGGGTTAATATGCAAAGGTTATTTATTTTGACAATTTACATGTGGTTTACTAATTAAGAGGAGATCCTCAGCTTTCCATTGATACCTTCCATGCATCATTGCTGTCACACATGACCGAGTGAGTACATGTTCATTGAAAATGACAAGTTCAAGTCGCATTTTTACGAGTTTGGCTAATCGATGCAAGTCAGGATAATTGGTGCAAAATGAACGTCAGGTGAACTTTTCTCAGGAATGATTGGCCTTTATGCACCCACACCTTCAACATGTCCACATCCCCTTTCAACACAAAGCTCACAGCGGCAGAGCATGCCCTGAACTGCTCGCCTCACCGTAGCCGGGTCATTGCGCAAAGCATCCACTTCATGTCGAACACGGCCCTGCAATTCGTCAAGATCACGGGGAGGAGTTACGAACACCTTGTTCTTTAAATGTCCCCAAAGGAAATAATCACATGGTGTGAGGTCAGGTGATCTTGCCGGCCATTCCACTGCATTGTTGAGGGCGATGACTCGGTCTCCAAAGAGTTCCCTCAGTCGATCTCGGACAGCGATAAGACGATGTGCTGGGGCACCGTCTTGGGCCCACCATAGATATCTGAAGACACCACGAACCTGTCGCTCAAAGTTCTCCTCCAGCTGCGGTAAAACTGCATCATTGATCATCTGCAGATACCTGTTGCCATTGCCATTCCTTTGAAAGAAAAATGGTCCGATCACCTGACCACTTCCACAAAGTCCCAACCAAACAGTCCAGTTTTGTCGATTCATGTTGGTGTCAAAATTAAATTCCGGGGGTTGTCCTGTCGGTGCATATTCAAGAACATTATGGGTATTGACCTTGCCGTCCATGGCGAAAGCAGCTTCGTCACCGATAATGAGATACCGCAGGAAATTGACATCTGATTCGCAACGTGCTATCAACCATCCGGCAAGCACCAGCCTCCTGGCAAAATCCCCTGGCGTAAGTTGATGCCGGATGTGAATCTGATATGGATGTTGGTGGAGGTCCAGTCTTGTGATTCGGTTGAATGTTGCCAAAGGCAATCCCGTCCCATTTCGTCTTGCGCTGGTATCCCTAGGATGCTCCAAAACTTGCTGCCTTACTGCTGCAATGTTCATTTCTGATCGCCCAGTGCGCCTCCTACCAGATTTCCCCTTGTTGCGGTTGAGGCTAGTGCCAAGCTCTTGGTATTTTCTAACATTCGCCCAGATGGTTTTGGCTGCTGGAGTCTCCCGTTCTGGGAAAAGTTCCCTGAATGCATCACGAGTTCGCTGCAAACTTCCAGTTTGGTGAAAGGTTGTATCCACGAAGGTCCGCTATTCAATCGTAAGTTGAACCATCTACTCCGCTAATGCGTGAGCATTTGTGTGTGCTTGTTGTTGTTGTTTTTGTTGAGTGTGTATTTCTGTGGCATGAACCTGACTTGATTAGTGTTCAGGTTGGACGTGATGAGGTGTGAGTTGGGTGATTGTTGGAGTTTCTGTTGGGTGTTGTACAAATGTGGGTGTGGTATTTGGGATCAAGTGTTGTTGTTTGTTGCTCACCTAATCCAGCTGTTTGCACCATCCAGTTTTTTCCATCTGTATCAGAGGTGTGTATCGTGTGTCTATGTCCGCAGTCTTCCCAGTTAGACCACCCTCTCGTCAATGCGTGCAATGTGGCCACAAATTTGACTTTGAGAGACCCTGTGTCCTAGCATGGCATGATACTGGAAGCATGGTATGTAAAGAGCCGAGAGGGTGGTCTAACTGTGGAGACTGTGGACATACCACTCGAAGTGAATGAAGTGAAAAGAAGTGAATGGTATCAACCATTTGAAATTATTTCTGGACAGTCTCTTCTCACTTTACAGCAAGTCACCAAAAAAGAATCCTGAATTAGCAGAAAAAGCACAAGAGTTGGAAGTCCACCTCCTGATGTTCGCTGGGATGCTAGTAGCGTTCGCTAAAACTGTTTTGATCTCTTAAAGAGCACTGCACAGCCACTTCTCTACTGCATCACAGGATGCAACTGGCAATGCTAAGGAAAGGTCAAAAAAGAAGTGGCTAATGATTTCACTAGGATTGAAAGAGCCAATGTTACCTTGGTCTCATGTATGATGTGTTGGAAAAGACATTAACTCTGTCTCAGCAACATGAAGACCTAAAAATGACCTTGCCAAACGTTGAAAATCTGATGAAGCGTACCATCCGACAGCTCTCTTCCATGAAAGAACAGCCAGAAGACAAGTTGAAAGAAACCCTGAATGCTGCTGAGAAACTGGATTTCAATTTCATTCCATTGCCGTCAAACCCAAAAATTCAATAATCAAGGCTGGACCGCTTCTTGCAAGCCTTATTGCAAACATGGAGTAGAGACTATTTACATAATCTCCAGCATCCACCACCACCAGAACATCCACCAGACACAACATCCACCACCACCACCAGAAAGAGCCGCAGTTGAGAAAACGATCCAGTATTTTTGACTTACTTCAAAAGTTTGAAGTCTCGACGTGGCGAATTGGTCTGACCGAATGGATGAGTACTCTGGTGAAACCCAAATCAAGCAGCTTGCGCAACAGTTTCACTGAGATTTTAGAAGTGCAACTGAAGAGTCCAAGGACTATAAAGAGAATAACAGAGATGTGCCACATGGACTATTGCCTCTTATTCACATCCTGAACATTATTCCTGTGAGTTCTGCTGACGGCCTGTATCGTCCCTCATGTTCGTCAATCTTAATAGTCCTCCATTGCGGAAATGGGAGCCCAAACAGTAGTCAGGTCTCAGATGACAATTTAGATTTTTTTTCTATTGCCTACATGAAGCCAAAAGCGCACAGTCTTCCATAATGTTGTTGTTGTTGTTGTGGTTGTTGTTGTTGTTGAAGAACAATGACCACCCACAGTGAGTTCTGCACAAACTGGCCCACAGCACGGAGTCAACTGATCCTTCAGGAGCGGCCCAAAGATCTCCCACAACTGATATCCCATACTGCCACCCATTTAGAGCCATTAATACCATGCAGCTTTCAATAGTGTTGAAGAGGCAGAGATGTAGAGGGAGAGAGAGGGATACTTTTGTCCATGCTCTGCGGACCTTGGGCCTCGCAGCCCACGGACACACCACGACGGCTAGCCTTCACGTTCGGCCGCTTCCCGGCCTCAACGACACTAGTATAGTTTACCCACATTATGTTTTACCACTACATCACTGAACATAAGGTAGTGATGATTGTACAGCAAAAAATAAGCAGGTATTTCAACAAGAGCAACCACAACCAGGCATTGATATAACAACATCAACAGAAGCATGGGTCAGTTTTCCCTATAAAAATTCATGACAAGTTGAATATAATCTCCTCAAAATTGAAGAATATTTAACCCTTTCTCTTCCTGTCCCACTTTTCCCCATGGATTTCACTCCTTTATTTACACTCACCTCGACCCTACTTTTTTCTCCCAACCCTCATCCTCACGTAGTCCTCTGTCATCCCATTATTCCCCTGTCCTTTGTCCTATAGTTTGTTTTTCTCAATGTAACACCACGTGTAGAGATTCTCATACAAGATTAATCAATTTATCTTGCAAAAACAACTTTCGCATAAAGTATCATACATGTCGTACATATCATGCATGTCACGCATGGAAGTCAAGTGTTGGCAAAATCGATGCAGTTGAAACGCATTCACAAAATCTAGTGCTTTTGTTAACCGTTTAAATGCAAACAAACCTTGTCGGTGATAAAATATCCATTACATATTGTACAGACCACACTTACAATCAAATACTGTACTGAATTGTATCATATAAGATTCTAATGTATTTTTTAGTAACTTCCCTTCAGTTATTCATTCATATTTTTGTGCTTTATTTTGTAGCAACATTTTAAAGATCTTTTGTTGGTCTCTTTAGGGACAACCGGGAGTGCATGGACCAAAGGGAATTCCAGGGCCACCGGTATGCTTCCCAATTATATTTTGTTATTACACATTTATCATTACACATATTACACCTATATTACACATTTGAGGATGTGTGTGTGTTTGATTGACCATGTACTTCAGCCTTCTGGTTGAGGTGCATGTGTTTGCTCATGGGACAGTCCTGTTGAACTTTGGCCGTAGGTGAAGGTGAGCTTCCAAAGATGATTAAATGTTTTGACTTTTTTACCATTTCTTGTATAAAAAGGGCCTCTCATAAGACGAGGGCAAACAAGCCCAGGGCACGGGTCTCTGAATGTACCCTCTCCGGGGTGGACTGATCTATAAAATTGTCTCTTCCCGGTATTGGCTGCAATACATTCCTATGGATATATAAGGGGCTGTGGCTTTGTTAAGCTCATGATTAATAGGCAGAGTCTATGCAATTGTTTTGTCAGAAAAGCCTTAAATATATATCCAGCAATACCCCGTTTTACGCCATTTCGACCTACATCAAATCCGACTTTACGCCACTCTTCAAGAGTAAATTTCAGTTCAGCGAACGTCATTATGTGCGAATTTACGTCACTCCTATATCATAATAGGAGGACGTGAAAAAAAGATATTTAAAATAAATAAAATAGTACATAAAAATTAACAATAAAAGAAGCTAAAAAACTATTTAAAATACAATAAAAAGCACATTAAAAATATTTTAAAATGTACGTACAGTATACGTACGCATAGCTGCTGGTTCTCATTCAAAACAAAGGCAACGCCATATGCATTTTGTCCTGTGCTGCGGTCGCGTGCTTGCTTTGCCTTTCGCTGTTATTTTTGTGATTATTCCTTTACTGTGTAAAACAACCAACGCAACGTGGCAACGGCGAAACATGACGACGATGCCGGCTCGCATGACCGTCCGCGGCAGACGTCACGTCACCGTGCAGAGTGTGCAGTGTCCGTGACGAGGTCAGGCCCCAGTGCCCATGGCCCATGTGAAACGAACGACCGTGTCATGCCTCGAGCCGGGGTGCCTCGTCGGGCACCTCGCCGGCATCCGGCGTCGACGAACCGATCGACGTGTGCATGTGCACATGTGCATGGATTTGCAAATGCCTGCCTGTACATTGTCGTTTCTGCGTATATCGCATCGTACAAAAAAAGGAAGCACGCAACTTCGGCCGCTCGAGGAAAGACGGGGCACGTCTACGACTAGGAGGCGAGCGTCGATCCCCGAGGCGGCCGGGTTCACGGAACCCTGAGCTCGTTCGTTCATCACAGATGACACGACACGACCACTGGTGAAACTGCTCGGACACATTGGGTAAAGCACGCCGTGGTGAAGCGGGCTGCGGAGCCACTCGGCACACAAGCCCGCTCACGGTCGACACGTCCGTGCCGGTCACCCCGTTTGAGGAGAAGACCCAACCGATAGAAAACAACGGAGGAACTCCCGACGGGGAGCGGCAAAGATTCAGGGTGAAGCCGCAGCCTCCTCCAGTTATTTACTCAAGTTTTACGGTGTTTGTCTTCATTTAAAGGCATTTTTAAGGCATTACGCCCGGTTTACGTCAAAAACTGAGTTACGTCATGGCTTATGGAACGAATTAATGATTTAGGCCAGGGTATTGCTATATATACAGGGTGAGTCAAATGTAGTGCCTGATTTCTGTTTATATATATACAGTATATAGTATATATATATTTCTGTCAGTTGATTGTTTGTTTGCCATTTGTATTACAGTGTACAAGAAGGTAGAAATAAATGAATGACATGTTTATCTAACCATTTATTCGGGGGAAAATTATTACGGAACTGTACCAAGCTGTTTTACTTGCAATTTTCAAAGTGCCCTCCCTCGTGATCGATGCACAATTGCAGCCGAGCAGGCACAGAGTGTCGAGCACAGACTGTCACTCTTGGGTTCTCCGCAGCCCAGTAGACACAATTGTGTCTGTTAATTGTGCCGTTAAGCTTAAAACATGCCTCATCTGATCACCAGATGTTGTCTAGCATTGTGTCCTCTTCGTCAAGTTTAGCTAAGAACTCTTCGCAAAATTGAAGACGGCGGTCGTCATCTCCATCATGAAGGGCATGCAGTAAGCGTGGAATGTAAGGTTTCCATCTTTTCTGGTGAAGGATACGGATAACACTTGATTGGCTCACTTCCAACTCTGCAGATAAACGGCGAGTTGACTTTTGCGGACTTTGTTCCAGTCTCCTGATGGCTTCTTCAGCCTTAGCTACATTCGTTGCCATTTTCGGACGACCGGACTTCTTTGCAGTGGCTACTGACGCTGTTGCTTCAAATTTCTCGACAATCAATCGTATGTTTCTTCCCTGGGGTGGGTTAATATCGAATTCCTGTGCCAAACGGCGTGCCACCATCGTTGGTTGTTCATTACATTTGTAGTAATGTTTCACGGCCGCAATGCATTGATTCATTGAAAGGTAATTCATGGTTCAATTTGGTGCAAATTCAGTAACTTTCCAAACTCTCAGCAATAACCTGCAAAACAAAAACAAAAATAAATAAACTAAGAAAATTAATAATCTGCAAGACAATTATTAACAACATGACATCCCAGAAAGAATCTGACAGCCGAAAAAACAGAAATCGGGCGCGGGCGCTAGTTTTGATTCACCCTGTATATAAAACATACTGTATATAAACTCACACATACAGGGAATGCCGATTATGGGGGTTTACAGGGGAGGGGGGTTTGACCACATCCCTCCCTTCCCCTTCCAAAAAAAATAGGTATTTCTTCTCCTCTCCCAAACCTCACAAAGTTTTGATGAAACTTGGCCACAAGCTTCATATCTGATGCCTAATGACAGTGTATTGACCACATCAAAATCTGTGCTCATTAAGAGGATCTACGGGGGTAGAGGGGTTTTACCCCTCCCCACCACCCCCGCCCCCTCCCCGCAAAATAGGTATTTGCTCCCTTCTCCGAAACCACATACACGGTTTTGATGAAATTTGGCCACAAGCTTCATATCTGATGCCTAATGACGGTGTATTGACCACATCAAAATCTACGCTTATTAAAAGGATGTGTTTTTGACTCCCCAAAATAGGTATTGGGCTCTCTTTTCGGAAACTACACAAACGATTTCAATGAAACTTGATCACAACCTTCATGTTCCATGGATGTACCAAAGTTTGTTTATGGCATTAATAACATCATGGTCTAAGGGAGTCTGTGAGGCAGGGGGGCGGGGGGAGGGGGGTTTGAGTGACTGTTGCTCCTGATCCAGGGGAGCTTCAGGTCCCACGGTCCTATTTTTTTAATTTGATCCTCAGTTCATGCCCCATAGGGGTCGGACACAGGGGTCAAAACAGAAAATATTTCCCATCTTTCAACTTTGCTTTGGATGGGAAGGATGGAAATTTGCCCTGGTGCACCATCGGCTTTGCTCTAGTTAGCCCTTCCCCCACATATCAGGAGACGGGGTTTTGCGATCACTTCTGTGTGTCTGTATGTGTGGGTGTGTGCCTGTGTGTCTGTGCGAGATGTAACTTTGTTTCCCATTTGAGCTTTTGTCATCAAATTTTCAACAAAGAACTCTCAAACCTGTCTCCCTCATCCAAATCCTGGTGGAATCTGGTCAAATCTGTTTCTGGTGTTTGTTCCCTCTCCATCCCCTCCCTTACCTCAAATGGCTACACAGCTGACACCACACGTGACAAAGCCGAATGCCTCAACTCTGTGTTTGCATCAAAATCTTGTGTCCCAAACCCATCTCTCTCTGTACCAACCCTACCCAGTCAAACCCAGCTGCTCCTGAACTCTGTGTCCTTCTCTCCTGACAAGGTGGAGATGTTTCTGTCAAACCTCGACTCTGATTCTGCAAGTGGACCAGATGGCATCAGCCCACAGGTCCTAAAATCCTGCTCTGCCGCTCTATCCCACCCTCTCTCAATTCTCTTCACCCTCTCTTTTGCTCAAGGTCAGGTCATCTGCCATCAGCTTGGAAATCAGCCAACATTACCGCTTCACACAAAAAAGGTGCAAAACAGATCCTTGCAACTACAGACCAATCAGCCTGCTCCCAATGATCAGCAAGGTCATGGAATCGATCATCGCTTCTGACATCAAATCCTTCCTCTTTTCCAATGGCTTGAGCTCGGATCATTAATTTGGATTCAGACCAGGTCACTCTACTCTGGACATGCTGCTTCTGCTGTCTCAACAATGGATGGAGGTCCTCAATGCCAAACAGGAAATCAGAGCTGTCTCCCTTGACAGATGACGTGCCTTCGATAATGTCTGGCACCCCGCTCTGCTCACCAAACTCTCCTCGTATGGTATCCATGGAAACCTCCACGCATGGCTTGCAGATTTCCTTTCTGGTCGCAGTCAACGTGTGGCCCTGAATGGAATTCTCTCTTCTCCCCTTCCTGTTCAGGTTGGAGTTCCCCAAGGCCCTGTGCTTTTTCTGGTCTTCATCGATGATCTCTCTGATTCTCTGGAAAATCCAATCTCTTTGCTGATGACTCCACTCTCTGCCGCTCCATATCCCAACCCTCAGATCGGCAGTCAGCAGCCTCTTCACTCTCTGCAGACCTGGACAATATCACAAACTGGTCAAACAAGTGGAACATGTCATTCAATCCTGACAAATCTCACACTCTTACTATGTCTCTCCGGAAAGACCGTCTAGACAACCCTCCCATCTACTTTCTGAACAATCCTCTTGAAGAAGTTCTGTCACTCAAGCTTTTGAGTCTCACTATCTGCCATGATCTTTCCTGGGAAAACCACATTTCCAAGCTGGCCTCCAAAGCCAGTCGCCGACTGGGCATCCTCCGTCGTGCGAAGTCCTTTCTGGGCACTTCTGAGCTCCTCACCATATGCAAAGCTTTCATCTGCTGCTCAATGTAATACTGCTCTCTCTCTCCTCTGGGCTGATGCTCCTGCCTCACACCTGGCTCGGGTTCACGCGGTTGAAACCAAAGCATTCAGAATCATTGGAATCTCCTGTGATGAAGTTAACTCTGAGGGCCTTTCAATCACTCACCGCAGGCAGGTAGGTGGTCTTTCTGTCTTCTACCGACTCCTCTCCGGGCTTGCTCCCCCAGCTCTATCTGTGCTCTGTCCCCCAAATATTCCTGCAGGACGCACAAGATCTGCCTGCAACCCTCTTCTGGTGAAACTGCCAACATCAAGACTCTCTGCTCACCTTCACTCCTTCATTCATCTTTTCTTCCGCCTCTGAAAGAAACTCCCACACTCTCTTCAATCCCTCTCCGCCCTCCAAGTCTTTAAAACAGCTGTTCACCACCATCTCTTGTCTTCCCCCATCCAAAACCTTGATCTTTTCTACCCTCGTTAAAACACCCAAAATCCGGCTCTTTCAACCCCCAACTTCTTTCCTGAAATTCCTAGTAGTTAATTTACTTTATACCATGTACTCCTCCCTCCTCCTCCAGCCCTCCCCCTTCCACAGATCTACCGACGTCCCTGTTCTCTTCTGTTGTTGTTCTTCCCTCTCTCCCTGTATTGTCTCCCGCTCCCTTCATTGCATGTTTGTGTCTGTGCATGTTTGCATGTTCAATGTGTTAGGTCTTACACGAGCCTCGATTCTGTATACAAAAAAACAAAAAAACGTTATTATAGGAATATGGAGAGGACAAATTCAACATTTTATCAAGAGGTCAAAGGTTGGCATTACATAAAACCGTCAATTTTTATCCAATTGACCTGAAATTTCAAGAATTTGCACATTGGGTCACTGAATTGGTTCACCAATCAAAAGCTAGAAGCTGATTGTTTTTTTTTAAGATCAAAAGGTCAAAGATCAAGATTGCATAAAATCGTCAATTTTCATCAGATTGACTTGAAATTTGAACAGGGTTTGCATATTGGGTCATTGAGGCATACTGCTTTGGAGGTGAAAAGGTCAAGGTCATCTAAAATCGTCAAGATGTTTTTTGTATTTTTTTTTCTTGCTGTTTTCAATGTGTTTAGCATACAGAAGAAGTCTGAACACAAGTTGGAGGTGGACGGGTTTTGCATTTTCAGATGCTTTCTAGTTATTATTGTTATGGCATCTGGTCAAAGGTTTTGTTGCACAAAAATGGTCATTTCAGGTAAGGCATAGCTGATGTAATCACGTTCAATTCCCATCTTTACAGGAATCAAATAAGTTTATACTGCAATGATATTCAATTATCGCTGGAAAAAATGTATTCACTTCCTGCTCCTATCATTGATGTTCCTCGATTCCTATGAGGAGTAAAGGTTGCAAAATATGTATTTTTTGTGTGTATACTTGCAAAGGGTCGTCAAGGCAAAAAAGGTATTCAAGGGCGGAGAGGCGTCTCTGGTCCTCGTGGGTCTCCTGCATTTCCAGGCGGGAGTGGAGTGGTTGGCCGCCAAGGTCTTTTGGTACGTTGCATACCCTCTGCTTTACTTCAGCATTGATTATGTTCAATCTTCCTTTGTTGAAACAAAGAGGTGTTGTTATTCCAACACCTTGTCATCAGACTGGTAACATTAACTGTGCTCACTGATTGCATTTAGACAGCTCAGTAAACTACTGGAAATATAGTTTCTTTATTTGAGTTAAGCTTGAGTTATTAAAAACGCTTATATTGGGCAAATAAGACTGTTTTGCATGAATAAGGTTTACAGTGTAAAATATGTTGTTTTGCTCAGTCTAAGCTAAAATAGACACTATTTGATGAAAAATACGTTTCTGCAATAGAATATGAAATTGGGACAAAATGCGTGCAAAATGTGCCCGAAACAAGTTTCTGTGTTAAGGATTTGTTTTTTAATGTTTTTGGAAAAGGACATGAACAGATATTTATTCAAAATTGTTATAAAAATTTGAAATTTGATAATCAACCATCATTATGTGATCGCTGGTTATATTTTTTTTCAGCCTTTCATTAGATTGCAGCAAGTGCTGTGTATTTTACAACTGTTTGACAATCTATTTAGACTGGAACTATTGGTTTCATCCTGATGGATGTTCTCAGAGATGATTGACTTCCCAGATTGGCATTGAAAGAGATGATCATTTTAAATGACTGGTAGTTCCCTTACTCAGAGCTTCAATGTATGTGGAAGCCATTTGGCCCATCAAATCATGCTGTGTTGCCAACTTATGGTTGTGTTTCATGTTCTATCCTTTTAAATGTTGAGCATCAAGAAAGGAAGCAGCATGTTCCATTTTTCAAATATTTGGTATTGCTCGGCCAGGGTTTGAACTGCTTGACCTCTCAGAGATCCGCTCTCACTAAAATGCCGCCGAGTCTGGTTAGATGAAACATGGTTGGCTTTGTGTAATTTCTTTGTTATAAAGATGCGGCACGCAGAGAGCATCGAGCACCATCTTTATTCCAGGCAACGGCAAAGCAGGCCTCCTCGGCCCCGCCCACAGCGGCCTCACTCGGCTGTACACGGCACTACACTCCTCCCCCCTTAAGTCACATAGTCTTCCAAATATGCTGGTCACACAATGCTTCTCGAAGAAACACGCAGGCATTGAGCCGCGGACACGACCGGCAACGGTGAGGCATTGGACACAGATGACTTCTCCCCACCAGACACCAAACTAGGCTCAACTGAAACCGGAGGAACATCCACACTACTCTCACTGCCATGAACATCCGGCTCCACAGATGGATGGGCAGCTGGCCAAAACGTGGTCACGGGCACCTCAATGGATGAGGACACATCGCACGGCGGAACGGAATTGGTTGTGTGTGAATGATTGGACCCGCGAGCCAACAACCGATTCACCTGACGTTTCCAGATAAGCCCGGCCGAAGTACGAACAAGGTAGTTAGCCGGACTGAAAACTCGAACCACAACAGCCCATTTCTGTCAGTGGACATAGACCCGTGCCATGACTGGCTGGTCCACCATGAATGAACGAACATACGACACCGGTCGAGGCTGACAGAATCGTGGACTGACACTCTCCTTCAGGCACAGGTGACCTTGAGCACCTTTGAGCTTCCCAAGTTAAGGCCCAAATAGAACTTGGTATTTTTCCAAGATCCCCTCCAAGCACGAAGGAGATGGAAATGATGTATGGACACTGTAAATGTTTGCTCAATCCAAACGAATGGTGTGCAACCAATCACAACCAAGTGGAGATGGTCAAGAACCATCAACCACATGCAGGGGCAACACCACTTGCTGGTCCCAATAACGAACCAACACATCCATCAAGCCTAATGGCTTTATCATCTCCCCTGTGTAAGTTTGAAAGCTGCTGGACTTGTTTGATACTTTAGTTGAAGAGGATAGTATGACCTGGATAGGGATACCAGTTCACAAATAATGTTAGTGTTAAAAAATTTTTTGAAGTACTGGAAGTCTCTAAGCTGTGTTACCATAGAAGTAAAGAGACTGCACTGATACACTGGTTTATTCCATATGTTTTGAGTCATCAGTGAACCATACAGCGCTTCAATCCAGTAACTTTGCAGTCACGCCAAAGGGATTGCAGTGTTACAATTATATTTACAATTATATTTACTGTATCATTTTTATTTATGTTATTACTATGATCATTATTATTACGAAAAGGATACTGCTTTATGAAGAAACCTGGGCTAATTTGTCCGAAACGGCCTGAAGGTGAGCCATGAAGGTCAGCTAGTCAGACCAAAATAAGTTGTTACATACCTCTCCCACCCCCTCCCCTTCCCCTGCCCTCTCCCTCCCACAGATCTCCCGATGTCCCTGTTCTCTACTGTTGTACTTGTGTGCTTCCCTCTCTCTCCCCATATTTACTCCCACACCTTTTATTACATGTTTTATGTGTCCATTTATGGTTCTTTGTGATTAATGTTAGCTCTTACACGAGCCTCGATCTTGTAAACAACAAAAAAAAAAAAAAAAAAAAGGTAGTGTGTATCGAGGCTAACACCGGACAACCCAATTGACGCCAGATCCATTTATTCACGAGACTGACTGATGTGCTGGTATCCACTGTGAAGTTGACTGGCCTGCCATTCACACTGACAGCCACCACAAAGGGGTGATTCGCAGCTGATGTCATCGGAAAAACGCCCCGTTGATCAAACTCACTGCCAGCCCCGACCACATCAACCGATGACGGTGCCCGGCCCCGACAGCCCCTCCTGTCTTACCACACCTGTCTTACCCCTCTTGCACATGGCCTGTCTTACCACACTGGTAACACACCGCATTCCGAAATGGACAGCTCCCACGAGAATGTTAACCACCACATCCCTGACAAGGCTGCTGTGGTAGTTGTCCCTGTAACGCACTGCTTGCATGTACCCTGGAAGAAGAAGAAGAAGAAGAAGAAGAAGAAGTCCCCTGATCCGCCGACCCAGTTGGAGAATTGCGAGCACGTGACCCTCCAGCAGCTATGACATTAACAGCCAAGTCCTCCCCAACAATGGCACGAACATCCTTTCTAGCTTGTTCCACAACAGCCGCAGTTTCAACCGCTTTAGCAAATGTAATCTCTTCAAACGTTATCCATAAAATTGACGCGACCATCTTCTCCTCTCACAACCCTGTGGTAAAACGATCCTTCAATCTTTGTGATCGTTCATCGTCACCAAAATCACAATCCCCCGCCAGATGCTTGAGCCTGGCCACAGAATCAGCTACCCTCTCGTCGGGAACCCGAACCAGGTTGTCAAACTCGTACCGCGATAACTGTGGTGACTTGCCTGGTTTAATGTGGTCGTGCAACGTCTTCACTAAGGACTCGTTGGTAACAGCATCATCCTCTCCGGCGAAATCAAGTCACACAGCAAACGGAAAACCTCCACCGAGAGGGACGATAGAAGAATCGCTTTCTGCTTCCCCGCCTGGACGATGTCGTTAGCGATGAAATAAAAGCTAAGCTGCTCCGCAAAAAGTTCAAAGTTGTCCCCAGCATACTCCAGGACCTTTCCATACGACGTAGCCATGGTCCGAAAAATCCTCGTCGCCAATTGTGATGTCTGTTATAAAGATGCGAACACGCAGAGAGCATCAAGCACCATCTTTATTCCAGGCAACGGCAACGCAGGCCTCCTCGGCCCCGCCCACAGCGGCCTCACTCGGCTGCACACGGCACTACACTTTGTGTTTATTTTGATTTGATTGAAGTAAACGGCAATGGTTGATTTGAATATTCTTAACAATTTTGGAGGAAATGTGAGATGACAAAGTGATGATTCATCCATTTTGGAGGTAATTTGTGACGGGTTAGGGTTGGGGTTGTTGAACAATCAAATATTGAAATCAGCATCAGCTATAATGGGCGATGCACCTTTGGCTGTCCACATGTTGAGAGATCGTCAAACGAATTGTAAACAGAAAAAAACATCAAAAGGTTCATCCATAAAGAAACTGGAAAAATATGTACCGCAGTCATTTTTCCTCACACCTTGTGTAGTGTGAGCACTTTGTATAGTCTCATTGTAATGCCTAAGTCACACATAGGCGGATTTGTCGGCGACTACTGGCGACCGAAAAAATCGCCACCACCCGCCGACAATCGTAATGAAACCGTAATGGACGGTCACCTGTAGTCGTGGTTATCCTCCCCAGGTCGGCTGCAGTCGGCAAGAGCCGCAAAGGGGCCAAATATTTTTTTAAATGTTTAAAAACGGCGCGCTCAGTCCCACTCGAAAAAAATCCGCCATGCTGTCGTGATGGAACCGCCATGCTGTCGTCGGTATCCGTAATAAGAGCGTAAAGCGGCCGCAACCCAGTCGCTCATAGTCTTCCGCAATCGCCCCACCAGCTAGCACGGCAGAGATGCGAATGCCATACGGCCTTCCTGCGGCATCTTCCCGACTACGGGCCGACACTGTTGCGGCTGCATATCGACTACAGAAGAACTACCACGTCTCCCCTGCGGCTATGGGAGACTGACGACGACAGCAGTAGGACTAGTGGCGGCCGAGTTACGGCCATTGGCGACAAAGATACGACTGCCTGGCGACTGCATTACGACATACCACGATTTTCAGGCCAGGTATAAATAGGGGTGGACATTTCAGCTCACTGCAGTATGGTCAAGGTCTACCAAGGGTCTCTCTACCAACATCTATCATGGATGATGAACATAGGATGAAGCTGGTCCTTCTGAATGACTTGGCAGCACTGGACCAAGATATTGCTGCGAATGACCTACTGCTGGCTCATGCTGAGCTCCATTCCATGGCAAGACAGGATGGTGTGAGGGTCTCCGTGGTGTGAGGTCATGTGGTGCCGACAAGGATATGGCTTTATTGTTTGGACTTGGGACTTTTGGGAACTTTATTTTTGGGACTTTGGTCCTTTGGAAACTTTATTTATTGGACTTGGGACCAGTGGAAATAATGTGTTGGACTTTCTTTTCATTCTCTCTCCCTGCAGAAAAGTTTGATTATTACATTACAATGATACATCTTTGTTATTTGTTATTGCACATCAAACATCTTTATGCTTCATGTCATACATCATTGAAATGAATAAAGGGAAATGTAAAATAGAGAAATAAAGATTTAAAAAGTTGTGTGAATCGTCTCCAATCGCCGGCGGTCTTATTGCAGTCTTGTGGACGTCGGAGTAAACCGCCACCCGGCCCCAATGCAGTCGCCGCGATCCGCCATCGGTCGTAATCTAGCCGCCAGACTGTCGCCATGCTGCCGCCGTGCATCCGCAATGCAGTCGTCTTCGATCTTCAACAGTCGCCATCCCACTCGGGGCGTCGTCGCAATGCAGTCGCAATGTGGCCGCCTGCAGTCGCCATACTGCCGCCTGACCATATTTGACCGCCCGAAATCGCCAGTGGTCGCCGAAAAATCTTGATCGCCGGCAGTCGCCAGTAGTCGCCAAAATATCCGCCTATGTGTGACTTAGGCATAAGCATTTGTTTGTGGCCAGTCTCATGCTTTGCAGAAAATGAATTGACAGCATATGTTTTACAGGGTCGGGATGGAATGAAAGGGGCCCCTGGTGCAAAAGGAGTAAATGGGGACAAGGTAAATGGCAAAGCACATCCCATATGGATTGCACTCAATAATAATAACAACAACAGTAACCTTTGTTGTTACCATCATTTTGATACACCACATTTTAAATGTGGTGTAAGTGCTTTGAGTTTGAATACAATCCCTTGGACGTATCATGACTGGGAAATTGCAATAACCCACCTTTACATCATATATATGCAAAACACACACAAAGCACTCCTATCTTCATTTATACCTCAAAACGCCAACTGAAATATGTGCAAAGTCCTCAGGAATGGGTTAAATGAAAACTATAACACAATTTGACATCAGCATCAAACAGCTTCTTGAATAGATTATCCCAGGACATTGAACACCTTTAAGCAAACCCATATTTATTTTGTGCTTTTTAATGAAGAACAAGCTGGATTTACTGTCACAGAAGAGACATCATTCACAGAATCATAATTCTGCCTGTTTACGCATAAGGGGCCATGCATTTATTACCTATTTCAATGCATGAGTGCAGGATCGGAAGAGGGCGATGAGTGACGGTTGCCGACATACAAATCACAAGCTTCAATATTCTATACATTAACGTTTTAACTCAACCTGGGAATTATTCTACAGACACCTGCTCTCTCTTATCGACAGATTCAACCCATCTCATCTTCAATTATCCTATCCTTCCTCCCACCCATAGTACACTGAATCCTGTGGTGAGGCTGTTGCTTTGAAACAACCTGCCTTCTCTTCCTTTGAAAGCAAGTCCGACCGAAGGCAATCTCAGATCATTCCAAAAAGCTCGTAACAAGTGTGTGTCCACTCTCAGGAAAGCCAGAAAACAACATCTGTCCAAGCTCAAGATTGAACTTTCAGACTTGTCTCCCTTCTCTAAAACCCAGCGGTGCCGTGTTAAGTCCGTCTCTGGTGTATGCTCCTCTTCCATCCCTTTCCTCTCTTCAAATGGCACCATAGCTCGTAAGAAAGCCAAATGCCTCTATGCTGTGTGTGCTTCCAATTATTGTATCCCCAATTCCTCGTTCTCTGTATCCACCCTTCTCTGTTGTAGCCAACTGGTCCGGGACTCTGTCTTTTTCACCTGAGAAGGTGGACTAGTTTTTGTCAACCCTCAAATCTGATTCTGCAACTGGACCATACGACATCAGCTCACATGTCCTAAAAACACCAACAGCCAGAACATCGAAACTGTTCCGAGAGCATTTCTTGGGAAGCTGATCTCTAGATTTGGAGATGTGAATTTGCCTCCCAGATTTTCTGATCTCAGACCTCCTTATTATTTCATGTGGGGTTATTTCAAAGAAAGAGTGTATAGGAACAGGCCACAGACACTCAATTAACTGAAAGAAAACATTGCAAGTGAAATTAATTTGTTGACCAAAATTTGAGTACTTTGTACTTGCATTTATTTATTTCATATAATCATTTCAATGGAGTTAATTGTTTTTACCCTGCACTTGATGACATTTTATATAGTCAGACTTTGGTTAGATTGTTGAAGTATCCATGGCAAAGGACATTGATTTGAAGATGATAAAGTGAGGTGTTTTGATGTGATTCCTTTATATTAATACATCTTCTACTGCTTTGTAGGGAATGCTGGGAGAACAGGGTGAGCGTGGACATCCCGGGCAACGTGGCGCACAAGTATGCATCAGCTGTTTTGCACAGTCATGCCTTTTAGTATATCCTAAGGTCATGAGTTCAGTCATCTCGACTAAATAGAGACAAAGTACTGCATTTAAAGCCATAACTCTTTCCATAACCACTCGTGGGTATAAATTTCACTTTGACCTTGAGGTTCTCCATAAAGTGGAACTACCATTTGGTTTGTATGAAATATTTTTTACTTCCTTGATGTTCCCAAATTCTCTAATTAAGTTCCACAGGTAAAAAAATCAGTTCCATTATTTAGAAAGCTGGGGGTGTGTTCCGTTGGCAAGCACCTTGCTATCACTTGCCAAACCAGCTGTTCCGCATCAAACAATTTGGGAGACGCTTGGCAAGCAATCAAGGGATCATGGGATGAGGTGTGTTCCTTGTTAGCAAGTGGCTTGCTATCACTTTCCAACCCTGTTGTTCTGTATATACTGCTTTGCTAGGAGCTAGGAGAGCTGCTCGGCAAACTGAGTAAGCCATCAAGAAAGGTGCTTCATTATGTTCGCAAAAATGGTCGCCATAGTCAGATTCAAAACAATACTCCAACCAACGAAGCATTTAAATGCATACCCCGTTGGTTTTTATCTCCATTTGTGGGTTTTAGAAGGTGGGAGGAAGTTCTCCCAGAGCTAAAAAATCTCCACCTCCCTTTTCAGTGAAGGATCATTATTAATGAACCAGATTCCAGAACAACAGTTCATATCCCTGTTATGTCACAATGTTATTGAAACGTGTATTTCATAATTTTATTGTTACCTCTACTTTTTATCTTAATTCTTAAAGATCTACAAACATGCAAAACCTATCCCCAAAATGCATACTGGTAAATCCATTGATGAACTTGGCAGAGGGCTCCTCTTGCTACTCCCCATTTCTTTACTTTTACATTACCCTCTTCCTTGTACTCTGTAAATTGCTGCTAACATGATATATTCGTTTGTGGAAGTTGTCACAAGAAGATCGAGTAAAACAGAAAATGACGGCTCAGCATTTTCCTGAGCAGCACAATACAATCACAGCCGCTTGCCGCCCGTACACTATGAAATCACATACATCATTGGGATGACAAAAGAGAAAGAAGAATAGCGAGAAACATCAACACTGGACAAAACTCAGCACAGGTTGTCAAAAATATTTCCATTTGGGAAAAAGGATAACAGAACAAAACTATATGAAAATATTATACTGCAAGAAGAAGATGACACTGACCAAGCCCAAGGTACAGGAGATGTTTTTGAAGCAGCAGCTACAGCCGTAGGGCAAATGGGAAGCCTGGCGGTGAACCAGAAAACCGGTCGCATCACTGTACTTCAGTGATACCAAAAAGGCAGGTAACAAAAAACCTATTGATTCAAGGAAATGGATCAAAAAAGACGACTTCAAGTGCTATTTTGTAACAAGACAACATTCGCGGTCCCAAAAATGGCGGACCCCGCTTATTCGCGGTTCATAACATGTGACCTGCTTCTACATTCACGCTTTGTCTATTCGCGGTTTAAATACTGTATTTACAGTGCATTCAGAAATTATTCAGACCCCTTCACTTTTTTCACATTTTGTTATGTTGCAGCCTTATGCTGAAATCGTTTAAATTCATTTTTTCCCTCATCAATCTACACTCAATACCCCACAATGACAAAGAGAAAACAGGATTTTAGAAAGTTTTGCAAATTTATTAAAAAGAAAAAACTGAAATATCACATTGACATAAGTATTCAGACCCTTTGCTATGACACTTGAAATTTAGCTCAGGTGCCTCCCATTTCTCTTGATCATCTTTGAGATGTTTCTACACCTTGATTGGAGTCCACCTGTGGTAAATTCAATTGATTGGACATGATTTGTTAAGGCACACACCTGTCTATATAAGGTCTCACAGCTGACAATGCATATCAGAGCAAAAACCAAGCCATGAGGTAGAAGGAACTGCCTTTGACATGTTGTTCAGCGGTGCCGAGCACTCTGTTCCATTGGAATTTTCCATTCTGCTTGAGCGCTTTGAATCATGCAAGCCACTTGCTAAAAGAACACACCCCTGCTCTCCGCCTCGTAGGGTCAGAGAAAGGAAGTCCTTCATGTCGTTCTGTGTTTGTTGTGTACACATCTGTATTCGATATGTCTGAAATTTGTGAATAATTATTTGCTTTGCTCTTGGCCTGACAGGGCTTTCCTGGTGCCACTGGGAGAGCAGGAGGGAGAAGGAGAGGAAAGGGAAAAGGAGAGAAGGCAAGTTTTATGTGCCACGACCCAAAATGCAGCTTTGGCTTTGAACCTTTGATAATATCAACGTCGCTTTTGGACTCACTTATGTAATATTTAATTAATTAATTTTTAAATATTCATTTCTTTTGTTTCGTCTGTTGATAAATAATAATACAGGATGTCCACATTTCAGTTTATTTAAAACAAAAGCAACAAACCCCAATGCATGTGCTCCAATAGCATTTGTTTAGTTCATCTAAGTTTACATCTAAGTTCTAAGTTTTTTTTCCGGTCTTGCTGGCGAGGGTTCGTTTATTCTCAGCTCTCCATGCTATCCATCGAAATCGAAGTTAAGTAATTGTTCCCATTTGTATTTTCGTTATAACTATTTATTTTATGGTGTATATATTGTCTCCCGACGAAGATTTTCGGTGCAAATCTTTCATACCTGCATTGAAAATCGTGTTAATTCGGGTCGTGTTTTGAGGCCTTGTAGTTGTACAGTGAACACTGTACAACCTTGAGGCTTTGTTTTTTCTCTCAGCGGTCCGTGTTTTTGTGATCCAATAACTTTCGTTCTCTGTTTTCCCAATCTTTTCACCCCATATCTCACATTTTCCTTGTGTAAATCACAACTCAAAAAAATCCAAAAAAAAAACATTTCCTTCTCTGTTCTCATTCGTTTATTCATTCTTATTCGTTCGTTCGTTCGTTCTTCGACCACGTGTTTCTCCCCCATTTCCCCAGATAGATTGTCAAATTTCAACTCGTTACTTTATCGTCCATGCGTTATTGTTTTGATTATAGTTACTTTTGGTTTGAATTTCCTGTAACTTGTAATTATTTAATCGTGTTCTGCTCCTCGTGTGCAGCCTTGTAGTTGTACCCCCGTCGGTGTTTGTTATCTTAATCGTGTTTTGCTTGGCTCTTAGTTTTTTTCCCTTCTACCCCGAACATAATACTCTGTCTAACGTTCTAAATCCCCACCTCCCCCCCCCCCCCCCACCCCCAAAAACCAAACAAACAAACAAACAAAAAAAAACATTTATTTTCCTTTCTCCACGTGTACTGTTGACTCATCCTGTATTTTCTGTCCAGGTGTGCTGTTCGCCCCGCCCCCATTAACTCCTTGCCATCCACCGTTTGCCCTTCACGTGACTCGTGGTGGTCCCTCTCAGCTCTCCCCCCGTTGGTATTTTTGTGCACATAAGATTGTTCACGGTTCTGTTTAAATATTATTTAAATATGTATAACCTTTCCCCTTCAGTGTTTTACTCAGTGGTATTTTACAACACGCTGTTTTTCTTCCTATTTAAAAGGCTTTTCTCAATTTCCTCTCCAACTCATTCCACCTCAAAAAAAAGAAATTCAATATCTTATACGTCTCCCTCACTACATGGTCTAAATTCACATTCATTCCATCCCTCCTCCATCATTCTGAACCGGATTGCTAACTTGAAAATCACAACAAACCCAATTTGTTTCAATGTTCGTCTCTCATTAATCATCCACTTTCTAAACTCCCCTCTTGCCCCTCCCATCCAAATCCCTCCCCTTGCATCTACACTCCTAAACTCCCCACTTGCCCCACCACTCTTAAACTCCCCCCCTACCCCTCCACTCCTGAACTCCCCCCTTGCCCTTCCACTCCTGAACTCCCCCCTTGCCCTTCCCCTCCTAAACTCCCCCCTCACTCCTCCCCTTCAAAACTCCCCCCCAACCCCTCCCATTCAAATCTCCCCCCATACCATTCCTCTCCAATTCTCCCTCCTCCCCCCTCCTCCTCAAAGCTGCCTCCTCCCCACTTCGTCTCCCTTCTATCTCATACCTCCACCCCCCCCCAACCTTCTTCTTTCCTCTGCCCCCCCTCAAACAACCCCTCTCTGTGCCTCATCCCTTCACCTCCAAACCTTTCATCCTCCTCATCCTTCCCTTTCTTGGAACTCTTCTGCAATCGCTGACACACTAACAACTGCTCTCCCTACCTCCCCCTCTCATCCTTCATCTTACCCTACTCCTCCCCTCCCCTGTCCTGTACCCGATGCTCCCCCTCTCTCTTCATTAACGGTATGGACCTCAAACATCCGGGGCCTCCGCTCAAACCTGACTGATCTCTCCATACAGGTTGCTTCTGACAATCCAGACTTGATCTGCTTAACAGAGACTTTCCTCCTTCAAGATGTCTCTGATTCCTTAATATCTCTTCCTGGTTACTCCCTCCTCCGGTATGATAGACCTGAGCCTCGGCCTGGTGGTGGGGTGGCTATCTTTATCAAAAACTCTCTTCCTCACTCTCCTTGCACTGCCCTCTCTCCTCCTCACCCCCAGGAGTACCTCTGGCTAGGGCTTCCTCTCCGCTCCCACCTTTTGTTCATATGTGTTCTGTACCGTCCCCCAAACAGTGATGACTCCATCTACATTTCACTGTCTGACAACATGGACCAACTTCTATCCACTCATCCCAACTCTCTCTTCCTCATATGTGGTGACTTCAATTGTCATCATGCCACCTGGTTGGGTGTGGGTTCCTCTCTCACCAGTCATGGCACCTCAGCAAAGGACTTCTGTGACTCACTGGGATTGACACAATCTGTCAATTTCCCGACCCGGATCTCAGCCAATGGAGTATCTTCTCTTCTAGACTTGGTTATGACTAACTTCCCTGCTAATGTCTGCTGCTCTTCTTCTGCTCCAATCGGTTCTTCTGATCATGTGCTTGTCAAAGTGGACATCTCTCTGGCCATTCTCAGAGAGCCTCCTCAGCGTCGACGAGTCTGGCATTTCACTCAGGCCGACTGGGACGGTCTTCAAGCAGCCATCAATCGTCTGGATTGGTCTCCCATCTCCACTGCCTCTGACATCAATTCTTCCTGGGAATTCTTCCAAAGCAAACTGATCTCTCTCATGCACAGATTTATCCCATCTCGCCTTCAGTTGTCTTACCCTTCCTCCCGTCCATGGTACATTGAATCTTGTGGTGAGGCAGTTGCCCTGAAACAACTTGCCTTTGCCTCTTGGAAGGCTAATCCAACTGAAGGAAATCTCAGTTCCTTCCACCAAGCTCGGAACAAGTGTGTGTCTACCCTCAGGAGTGCCAGGAAGCACTATCTCTCCTCACTCAAGAATGAACTCTCAAACCTGTCTCCTTCCTCCAAATCCTGGTGGCATCTGGTCAAATCCGTTTCTGGTGTTTGTTCCCCCTCCATCCCCTCCCTTACCTCAAATGGCCACACAGTTGACATCGCACGTGACAAAGCCGAATGCCTCAACTCTGTGTTTGCCTCAAAATCCTTAGTCCCAAACCCATCTCTCCCTGTTCCCACCTTTCCCAGTCGAACCAAACTGCTCCTGGACTCTGTGACCTTCTCTCCTGACAAGGTGGAGGAGTTTTTGTCAAACCTCGACTCTGATTCTGCAACTGGACCAGATGGCATCAGCCCACGGGTCCTAAAATCCTGCTCTGCCGCTCTATCTCACCCTCTCTCTGTTCTTTTCACCCTATCCTTTGCTCAAGGTCATCTGCCAGCATCCTGGAAATCAGCAAACATTACCGCTTTACACAAAAAAGGTGCAAAAACAGATCCTTGCAACTACAGACCAATCAGCCTGCTCCCAATTATCAGCAAAGTCATGGAATCCATCATTGCTTCGGATATGAAATCTTTCCTCTTCTCCAATGGCTTGATCTCTGATCATCAATTTGGTTTCAGACCAGGTCACTCTACTCTGGACATGCTGCTTCTGCTGTCTCAACAATGGATGGAGGTCCTCAATGCCAAACAGGAAATCAGAGCTGTCTCCCTTGACATATCACGTGCCTTCGATACGGTCTGGCACCCAGCTCTGCTCACCAAACTCTCCTCCTATGGTATCCATGGAAATCTCCATGCATGGCTTGCGGACTTCCTCTCTGGTCGTAGTCAACGTGTGGCCCTGAATGGATTTCTCTCATCTCCCCTTCCCGTTCAGGCTGGAGTTCCCCAAGGCAGTGTGCTGGGCCCTGTGCTTTTTCTGGTCTTTATCAATGATCTCTCCGACTCTCTGGAAAATCCTCTGTATCTCTTTGCTGATGACTCGACTCTCTGCCGCTCCATTCCTCTTCCCTCAGATCGGCAGTCTGCAGCCTCCTCACTCTCTGAAGACCTGGACAAAATCACAGACTGGTCAAACATGTGGAACATGTCTTTCAATCCTGACAAATCTCACACTCTTACTATGTCTCTCCGAAAAGATCGACTAGACAACCCTCCCATCTACTTTCTCAACAATCCTCTCCAATAAGTTCTGTTGCTCAAGCTTTTGGGTCTCACCATCTGCCATGATCTTTCTTGGGAAAACCACATTTCCAAGCTGGCCTCCAAAGCCAGTCGCCGACTGGGCATCCTCCGTCGTGCGAAGTCCTTCCTAGGCACACCTGAGCTCCTCACCACACACAAGGCTTTCATCCGCAGCTCAATGGAATACTGTTCTCCCCTATGGGCTGGTGCTCCTGCCTCACACCTGGCTCGGCTTCACGCTGTTGAATCCAAAGCTTTCAGAATCATTGGAATCTCCCGCGATGAAGCTATCTCTGAGGGCCTTTCACTCACTCACCGCAGGCAGGTAGGTGGTCTTTCTGTCTTCTACCGACTCCTCTCCGGCCTTGCTCCCCCAGCTCTCTCTGTGCTCTGTCCCCCAAATATTCCTACAGGTCGCACAAGATCTGCCAGCCACCCTCTGATGGTTAAACTGCCGAAATCTCGGCTCTCTGCTCACCTTCACTCTTTCATTCCTCTTTTCTCCCGCCTCTGGAACAAACTCCCACACTCACTTCAATCACACTCCTCCCTCCAGGTCTTCAAAACAGCTGTTCACCACCATCTCTTATCTTCCCCCATCCAAAACCTTGATCTTTTTTACCCTCACTAATTCACCCCAGATCCACCTTGTTTGAAATTCCAACTTCTTTCCTGGAAGTCTTGGCAGTGTCCATATGTTTTATACCTCTCCCACCCCCCCCCCCCTTCCCATGCCTCCCGCCCAAAGCCCTCTCCCTCCCACAGTTCTCTCGATGTCTCCATGTCTCTCGGTCCCTGCTCTCAAATGTTGTGTTTGTGTCCTTCCCCCTCTCTCCCCATCTTGTCTACCGCTCCCGATGTTATTTGTTTTGTGTGTCTGTTTGTCTTTCTGTGTGATTAATGTTCGCTCTTTCACGAGCCTCGATCTTGTATACAAAAAAAAAAAAAAAAAAAAAAAAAAAAGTTAGAAGCTTGATTTTGTTCGCCATTATGCACCTCGTTAATCATCTTCAAAAAGGATGTTATAACACACCCAAACACCCAGTTTTCATCCTTGCAATCTGATGGAGGTCCAGATGTATGCAGGCAAAGTTTGGGGCTGCTAGGTTTCATGGTTTTGGAGTTATGGAGGAGACAGACAGACCGACGGACGGTTGGACGGACACTGCCTTTTATTATTGGCCACGCCCCCTCTAGTATCCCGCTATCCTAAATATATATATATATATATATATATATATATATTGTTACGGACACGACTTAGATGTTGCTTGACCGAGCGGAATGGCCGCCGTGTTCGCACAAGTTACCCGATTCCACTCGAACGTTGACTAAGTCGCGCTATGCTAAATCAATGATGGAAAGGACACAACGGCTGGATTAAATGACGCGACACCAGGGGTACAGTTCTCAAGACCTCCGGAGGAGGTTATAATATGGGATTTGCAGAACGTTTAGATTACACTGACAAGAGGTACAGCATAGAAAGGTAGGCACTTAGACACGGTCTTATCTTATTTCCCGACAGACCACAGACAAACGGGACAAGACTGACTCACACAGGGATTGATGGCAGGGGAGGGCAGGCAGTCGATGGCTCAAGGTGCACCTTGGCTCAGGGGCAGAATCGACCCGGTCCGGTCCAGAGATGCGGGAGGTATCTCTCAGCGCTAGGAGGTGACGTTCTTTCTCCAAGCTGGGGGCGCATCTCACGTCACCTCCGGTAAGTGGCTGCGTATATCCAGCGGGGAGTGACACGCCCTCGGCTCGTTAGCTCCGCCCCAGATGGGATCGGCCCGCCGCTTCTTATTGGGTGCGGGGGGGTTACCGGGCTCCGCCCTTGACGAGGAGCTGACAGTCAGCCCCTGCGTGGTAACCCCGTCAGAGCACATGCTCAATGGCGGCTAACCAAGCCGGAGTGAGGACGCACACTCCCCGCGCCGCGGCCGCGCCGCCGCCTGCTGTTGTTGTAGTTGTTGTTGTGGTTGTAGTTCCATGAGATGATGGGAGGATGCAGAGATGAGGTTGTGGGGAGGTATTGGGAGGTCCTAAACTCACTACTGGTGCCATACAATCATATTCTGGTGCAACGAAGAGTCAGAATTAATGGAAACGAGTCCTTAACTGACATAGACTAAGAATAACTAGCAAGATGTCCTATAGTTGTCTACGTGAGATGCGGTGAACCTGGGCACGACATTTAATGGGGGAAAAAGGGGAAGGTCGGGGCTACAGAGTGTTGTTTACAGACAATGGGACTAGGGAATGGGGGATTGGGGATAGTTGGGGAGTATTGGGGAAATAGGGGAATATTTACAAGCGGATATGGATGGAGGCCAAATCCCATATCCGCAACATTGCACCCTTCTCTACCTCGGGGCGTCCCGACCCGATAAATCTTTACCTACGTTAGTGTGGCACTCAGATGTAGTTCCCTCTACTATTAACTCTACCCTGAGTGCGACAGTTTTACAGATGTTCACAATTGAGTAAATATGTCCCCCTGCGACGTTGCACCCTTCTCCTCACAGAAACACACCCACAGGATAACCGAATCGCGGAAAGAATCCTCAAACTAAACATACAGCCGGTAGGGAGCATTATTTACACAAGACTACGCTGATATTTACACTACGATCCAGGACCTGTTTTTGGAGGAACACATGCAGATGTTATGCATAGAGAGAGAGCACGCATGCCAGCATCGATACACCAACCCACGAGTGCTCTGTGGCCTTACGGCCTTTAATAATGTGCAGAGCACCCCTCCCAAGCACCAAAAGCACCACCCCATAATGTACAGTCAGCACCATCCGGTGCACCAATCAAGTGTTCAATAATCACCGGTGGTGTCGCAGCCGGCCGATGTTCTGCCGCTGGTCTTGCCTTCATGTGGTGCACTTGGCGTTCTGGCTTCCTTCAAAAATAAAGAAAGGCGCCAACCGCGTCCATTTCTAATTTGTGGCCGTCAGGGGGCCAACTATTAGTGGTTCACCTGTATGGCATAGGTGCCACGTTGACCCATAGGTCCATCCACGGGTGGTGCTTGCCCGCAAGAGAACTGCGGTCCATGGTGGGCGGCCACAAAAATTGCGGTCCATATGGTGTATCGATCCCGGCAGCAAGCAGCGAAAGTGCAGGCCCACAACTGCGGAGCCAGCACCTCTCTCTCCTCTCTCTCTGCCCCAAAGCCAGATCCTCGGAGGTGGGAGACAAAAGAAGAAGACAAGTGAGTAAGGTGGTAAGGGCGCAAAAGTGCATGCAATGTAAGGTAATGCACACTGGGGGCACATGGGAACCAGGTGAGACAGGTACGTTCCTACCGTACGCCCCCCCCCCCCCCCCACCAGGTAACCTACATTGCCCCTCCCTTACCCCTTACTGTATCCACAAAACACAACACTACCCATAAACATCTACTTTACAAATCAACAAACGTCCCTACTGTCTTCCCCGTTCCTCCCATAAACCAAATTCGTCTTCTCTCCCTCCTAACCAATCAAATTTGCCATTTTCAACTCTCATCAAAATTTGCCATCTCCAACTCAACATCATAATTTGCCATCACCAATTCATCATCAGTCCCTCCTAAGGAGGGAGAGATGGAATCACCCCAATGTCTCATCCATGTCGTGATGCGTCTCACAAATCCAACAGCAATTCTCATTTCCTGCACACAGAACAAAGAAAACACAGGTGTGGAGTCATCATCACCACAGGTAAGTGGCTGCGTATGGTGCGACAGGTTCATCAATCCTAACTATTTCCTAAATGACTTTAACAACTTTACATTACCCGGGGTCTTTCTCCTGCCAAACCATTGGCCCTCTTACACTATGGGTTCTAAAAACCAATTCCCATTGACCAAACTGTGGTGCTTTTCAATTTGGGGTCTCACTCCCCCGATTCATCTCTCGGTGCCCTCGCACAATTTCTGGGCTGCGACGTGTAGCTCTCCTAGCCGGTCTACCCACCTGCACACCTCCACCACTGCAGTTGCCTCCGAGCTTACCTGCTCCTTACCCTAACCTAACTACCTGGGGAAGGCCCTCTGGCGCTCTCCCCACTCGGTGCCCTCTCTGGCACTGGGCTACCCGGGTCCGTCCTCCGGATCCTCGGGCCCCACTGACACTAACGGCTCCCAGAGCCCACCTGCGGCCTCACCTGGCCGACATCCTCACAGTGGTGGAGTGCCCAACCAACTACACACACTAACAGGCTACACGCCCAGCCATTTCCACAACACTAATGCACCCATCCACAATACCATTCTGCAACCGCACCACAAATGCCAATATCCAACCACAATTTACCTATACCCTCTACCTAACACTTACACTACCCGCCCCGGGTACTCGTGAAAGGGGTCCACTCTTCCCCCATCCACACCTTCGCACCATGCACACCACTCCGTACCACTTACTCCAACTCTCTCCACACCACTCATTCTCTGCTCCATATATTCCACACACCTGCACTTGCACACCTGTGCTCTCACACCTTGTGCCACCTGCACCCTTCTCTCCCCAAGCGCATTCGCGCTGATCCACACACTCACTACTCATACACTGCTCCACACACCTGTCCAGTTCTCACACAGCATCATCTCATCTAACTACTCCCCTCTGAAACTTGCGCTTCCCAGTCGTCCCTTTAAGCTATTGCGCTCCCACGTCATTATCATCCACACTAATCTACCTGCATCCCCACTACAGGTATCAGTCACTAACTAAACTTAACGTTACCTAATGTCATCTTCGCTAGATCCCTACCAATATCCTAACCCACCCGGGCTAGTTTTCACTGCCATACACCCCATAAGCTATAGCGCATTTGCCCCACATGGGAAGGGTGGCAGGGATGCCACCCTTACCCACCGGACCCATCGCTCACTACCAATTTTGCACATCAAATTTCAACAAATCAAAAATTTGCCAATCACTACCCATCATCTGCCAATCATTACTGCCACTCCTTTGCCAATCATCAAATTTTGTTTTTCTCTAATTTTGGGGCCAAAACACTATCCTCATCACACAGTCTACTCACTAATGCCTCTCGGTGCGCCAATTCCTGTCCAAAGCCCGGCTTCGTAAAGCCGAGCAATGAATGCGGGTTGTTTTGTGCCAGCGGCTGGATGCGTCCGGCATTCGGTGCAGGGAAGGAGGTTTACCCGGGCCGAGATCCCACGCACCATCTCGGCGTGGAGCCATCCCATGGCCCGATCTCGACCTGCCGGAATGCCTCAACAAAAAGTGGTCGCCATGACGACCCTTCCTATCGGCCTGCCCGCTCCGCCTAGTGGAGCCCGGACGCGGCCGTTCCAAGCGAGGCACAGCGTGGATCGCGTACGGCGGTTCTTTCGAAACCGCCGTGGTTCGGATCCCCGCTGGTCCTCGCGGCACGCGAAGCTGCCCGACACGCACCGAGGGCCCGATTCGGCTATAAGTCGTTCTAACCTCTAACCCGGTTACCGTCGATGCTTCACCTGGATTCTTACAAGCATACGCTACCCCTTTCTTGCTCATACCTCCAGCTGTTTCCATGCTCCTCGTCGTACCTTCTCTTACACACCCAGGTACACTCGTTCCACTCCCAGCCTTGGTCACACACCTGACCACCGAACACCTTGGCACACATTCGCCGCTCGCACACCTCACCAACACACCTCTTCGCGCCCCCTCCTCGGTCACCTCCTCTGTGACAATCACAGGTGTGCTCTCACTCGCACACCCAACCACGTGCCTCACGACCAACTCAAGTGTGCATTCCCACTCACGCTCTACCATTCCAGGTGTGCTTCCTTTCTCACCTGTCACAACCAACTCACGCTCCGTGTCACTCTTACTACTCTCACCTCCACTCTTGACAACGCACTCACCCTTTCTCCCGACAGCGCACTCTTTCCTCATGCACCTGTCTGTTACACACCTTTCTCGCGCACACTCTTGCGCACACTCTTCCGTCACACCCTCTGTAACACTCACCACAGGCGTGCATTCTTTCTTGCCTTTGACAGCGCACTCTTTCCCCATGCACCTGTCCGTCACACACCTTTCTCGCGCACACTCTTGCGCACACTCTTCCGTCACACCCTCTGTAACACTTACCACACCGCACTTCCATGTGCTCCCTCGCACACGCGCTACGACCGACTCACTCTCGCCAGCACCCTCACTCCTTGGCACGCACTTGTTCCTCACACACCCCAGAGTCGGACTTTCTCGCACACCTCCTTTTTCGCACACCAGACCTGTCGCACACTTCACCAACGGCCTCTCACGAACACCCGGGTCCATCTCGACCCCCAAGCTTCTTAAATCCCCTGGCGCATCATACGCACGACCATATTGGTCACCACTTACACCGGGTCCTCTTCCTCTTCACTTCTCCTCCATCACCTGCGAATCCCTCATCCGGTTAATGAGCACATCATCACGATCCGAACACAGACTTTGGACCAATTCTTTTACCTCCTCTTTTATCTCTTTCTTATCCTCTCTCCGTCGCTTCTTAATTTCGCTCACCCCTTCTTCCACTTCTTCTAATTTCTGTTTCACCTCCTTCATCTCCTTGTGCGCCCCTTTAAGTTCTTCCTCTAACTCCACTTTATTTTTTTCTATGTGCTCCCGCACCTCCCGCTCTTTAACCTCCATCACCTCTACCACTTTGTTCATTTTCCTCGTCAGGTCCTCATGTACCGTCTGACACTCTTTTTTAATTACCCCTACGTCCTTTTTCATCTCCTTCTGTGTCGATTTTAAACCCTCTATTACCGCTGTGTTCTTCTTTACCTGGTCCCCCAACTCCTTTTGTCCCACTGTCAGTTGTTCTACTCCCAGCGTCAACTCCTCTATACCCCCTTGCAATTTTACAGTCCCCTTTCTCACCTCCTTCTCCATGCGCTCCTTACAGTGCCTCACCTCCTCGCGCACTCCTCCGACCTCCTCACTCACACCTCTTCTGATCTCTTCTCCCATCACTTGCATCTCCTGTCCAGATGCCACCCTCATCTGCTCCATTTCCTCCCTGTGAGCATCCAGTTTGGTTTCTACCCCCATTCTGACCCCCTCTATCTGCTGCCCCATTTGTTTAACTTCCCTTTCCGCTTGGTCCCTCATGTCCCTCAATTTGCCTTCCATACTGTTTTCTAACCCCTCTAACCCCTTTTGCATCCCTTCCATTTGATTCTCTTGAGCGGCCATTCTGTTTTCTACCCCCATTAACCCCTCCTGTATTTCCCCTAATCTATTGTCTACTCCCTCTATTCTACTCCCTAACCCTCCGATCTGGGCCCCCATCCTTTGTTCTAACCCCTCACCGGTACCCCTCGCTTCGTCCCTCATTACCCCCATTTGGCCCTCCAATCGCTCACCCTGAGCTACCATCCGGTTCCCCATTACCCCCATTTGGTTTCCCATTACCCCCATTTGGCCCTCCAATCGCTCACTCTGAGCATCCATCCGGTTCCCCATTACCCCCATCATTCTGCTTTCCATTTCTTCGCTATTCTTGTCCATAAGGGCCTTCATTTGTATAAAAAAAAGGTTCAAATCTACCAGCGGCGCTACTACGGTCGCGGGCGTGGACGCCGTGGCCATGTGCGAGGCGCCATTTTGCGCGCCCGTAACCTCGTGCGCGACGACGCTATTTTGCGACCCTGCCACCCTCACTGCTTCGCTCTCCTCATGTCCCTCATTTTGGTCCTGGATCGACCCTGCCTCACTCTCCTCTACCGGAACCCAGCCGTCTTGGTCTGCCATAGCGCGACTTTCAAAATTCGGGTTTTTATTTTTTTTGGTAAAACACAATTAAATTTCGCCTTTATAATTTCGAGCGCGTGAAACGCGCTCCGGGACCGATCCCACTTCCCGACACCAATTGTTACTCTAATAGTACAATTGGTGTTCCAAAATTTGGGCCTAACAAATTTAGTCCCAGGTCCGAATCCAACTCCTCGACACCAATTGTTGCGGACACGACTTAGATGTTGCTTGACCGAGCGGAATGGCCGCCGTGTTCGCACAAGTTACCCGATTCCACTCGAACGTTGACTAAGTCGCGCTATGCTAAATCAATGATGGAAAGGACACAACGGCTGGATTAAATGACGCGACACCAGGGGTACAGTTCTCAAGACCTCCGGAGGAGGTTATAATATGGGATTTGCAGAACATTTAGATTACACTGACAAGAGGTACAGCATAGAAAGGTAGGCACTTAGACACGGTCTTATCTTATTTCCCGACAGACCACAGACAAACGGGACAAGACTGACTCACACAGGGATTGATGGCAGGGGAGGGCAGGCAGTCGATGGCTCAAGGTGCACCTTGGCTCAGGGGCAGAATCGACCCGGTCCGGTCCAGAGATGCGGGAGGTATCTCTCAGCGCTAGGAGGTGACGTTCTTTCTCCAAGCTGGGGGCGCATCTCACGTCACCTCCGGTAAGTGGCTGCGTATATCCAGCGGGGAGTGACACGCCCTCGGCTCGTTAGCTCTGCCCCAGATGGGATCGGCCCGCCGCTTCTTATTGGGTGCGGGGGGGTTACCGGGCTCCGCCCTTGACGAGGAGCTGACAGTCAGCCCCTGCGTGGTAACCCCGTCGGAGCACATGCTCAATGGCGGCTAACCAAGCCGGAGTGAGGACGCACACTCCCCGCGCCGCGGCCGCGCCGCCGCCTGCTGTTGTTGTAGTTGTTGTTGTGGTTGTAGTTCCATGAGATGATGGGAGGATGCGGAGATGAGGTTGTGGGGAGGTATTGGGAGGTCCTAAACTCACTACTGGTGCCATACAATCACATTCTGGTGCAACGAAGAGTCAGAATTAATGGAAACGAGTCCTTAACTGACATAGACTAAGAATAACTAGCAAGATGTCCTATAGTTGTCTACGTGAGATGCTGTGAACCTGGGCACGACATTTAATGGGGGAAAAAGGGGAAGGTCGGGGCTACAGAGTGTTGTTTACAGACAATGGGACTAGGGAATGGGGGATTGGGGATATTTGGGGAGTATTGGGGAAATAGGGGAATATTTACAAGCGGATATGGATGGAGGCCAAATCCCATATCCGCAACAATATATATATATATATATATATATATATTGTTATGTCGGGGGGTAAAGGAATATCTAGAGCCAGGTAGATCTGTATAGGTAACATGCTTCGACTGTCACGATAGGGAATCCACCCTGTAATAAGTTCTGTGTTTTAGGCGGTTTGTCGGGATAAGAGTATACCTGTGAACATACAAGGATGTTCGGGTGTTAAATAGTGTAGGGACTAAGATAAACCCCTGTGTGTCAGACCTGGAAATCATTCATTTGTCCCTTATGGCAACGCACTCCTATAAACACTTAGATAGGTCCTTAGTGCACAACAGTAATTAAATTCCCTTCCCGTACAAAGACTGTGGAAGACAAACAGGCAGAAAGCCAGGCTGGGCCGCCGCCGATGGGGCCGCAGCCAGCCACACCACCAGCTGGCCTAGCAACCAGCCTCGTGGCAAGGCTGGGAGCCACGCCCAGGAGGACTGTTGACTGGGCAGGGGGAGGGGCGAGCAATACCAGTGCGGGAGGCACTCGGCCAATAAGAGGGCGCCAGCAAAAGAGAACATTGGAGGAGAGTCGACGAAGGTGATAAAAGGGCGCGCCGCACGACATTTTCTCTCTCTGACTGGTCTGGGCTTTCTCTTTCTCTTTGGCCCTCTCCTTCTCTTGGCGCTTTGCGCTGCACGACCTCTATGTGCTCTTTGTCTCTTCATCTCTCTTCGCGCTGGACCTTGTGTTGGAGATCGGCCCCTTCGGGTTGGAGATTGGCTTTGGGTGGGGATCGCTGGCCCGGTGTTGGTTCCTTGTGGACGTGGTGCATCGGTGCTAGGAGCGAGGTGGACGGAGGGTCCCTTCACGCCCGAGCTCGGAGCCGTGTTGGACGGCGGACACGCAGACTACAAACAGATAAGGACGCACGCACCACATTTCCCCGAACATAACGAACGTTTTATTTTCCTTAATTTATTTTCCCCTGTCTCGTATTCTGAAGTGAGATGTGTAGGATCCCAATTTAGGATCATTATTTATTTACCGTCGCGTTCCTTGTTCTCGGGTTCCGTTTAATAAATCATTATTTTTGTACATTTTACCCCGGATTCCCGTTTTGAGTTAATTCCCCTGCAGGATCGGAGCTGCCGTCGGTTCGCTCTAGGTAAGCGCTTCCACCTCTTCCTCTTCACTTCTTCTTCCTCCCGCGTTTTATAGCCGAATCCGAGTTGGTCGTCGCCTCAATTAAATCCGTTCGGTCTTCCGCGGTCCCTGGTGTTAACCTTGAGGGATTCGCATGTCTATATATATCTATATGTATGTGGTTTTTTTTTTTTTACTAATATGTATGAGTGCATGTACTGTACGTATGTGTGTGTGCTTGCAAGTTGCAGTTGTTGACTGCTATCTCCACACCTGGGTTGGTTTCAGGAGATGAAACAGAGACCTACCAGGTCTCAAAGTAACCACCTTCGTGTGTGTGTGTGTGTGTGTGTGTGTGTGTGTGTGTGTGTGTGTGTGTGTGTGTGTGTGTGTGTGTGTGTGTGTGTGTGTGTGTGTGTGTGCACGTGTACACACATACTGTAGATGTTGTGTGACAATCAGGAATACATTTTCGAGATAAACCATGGGACATATTTCTTAGGAACCTCTCTCAATTACAGTATGTGTGGCTGTAGAAAAAAATTATTTCTTGCTGGTAAATTCCTAATAGTACTCTTATGCTCATGTGTGTCCCCTAGAAATAGACTCTTCCTGATTGTTTTTGAATTGGTGCCTTTCACGTGGTGGTGTGTGTCTTGGGGGCAGGGGGGTAAAGGAGTACCTGGTAAGGATGGAAAAAAACGCCGGAAGGGGGTGTCAGGTGCAATAGGTAAACCTGGACCGAAGAGCTTTCATGGACCAATTGGAGAAAAGGTGACTGAATGCAATTATGGGATTCTGCTGTGACCATGTCCTTGTAAACGGGTTTTCATGCTTGTACTCTCACTGTTAGCCTGGCTTAGTGCACCACTGAGGACATAAAATAAAGTGTACTCAATGTGATTTTCATTGGCATAAATGACTCCAGGGTCATGAGCATAAATGAACACATTAAGCAAAAGATTGAGAGAATGGCCGATTGAAAGCTTCAGGATATATTTGGCTGCATGATCCTATTACATCAATGGTCTGATATAAAATAAAAAATGCATGCTTTTATACTGGATCACTGTAATTTATATACATTGGCCAAAGCCATCCAAAGAGCTTATGGAACATTATAGGAAGCATACTAGGGTTGGCTTGAAACAGGATGTATAACTGAGGCTGCAAATCAGGAAAACCAAGACTTTTTAATGTAGATGTGCCATTTGGTTTGTGTAAATAGCCTTCAATAAATTGTCATTTGTATGAATATAAAAGCTGACTTATTTATCGAATAACAGCATGATCATTTTATAGTTTTTACATATTTAATTTTTTGCATCTTTCATTGTTCTTTCTTTAGGGAGCCTCTGCCTTGCCTGGACTAAAAGGAAACTCAGGGGCTGAAGGGCCAAAGGTATACTTTATTAGCCTATCCCTTGTGGGGTGAGAGATGTGGTTGTGTGTGTGTGTGTGTGTGTGTGTGTGTGTGTGTGTGTGTGTGTGTGTGTGTGTGTGTGTGTGTGTGTGTGTGTGTGTGTGTGTGTGTGTGTGTGTGTGTGTGTCGTTGGTTGTTATCTCCATTTGCGGGTTTCAGAAGGTGGAACGGAGTCCTCCCAGGACCCAAAGTATCCACCTCCTCTTCGGTAAGTGTCTGTCTGTCTGTCTATCCGGCCGTAACGTTTTTATCATTTGAGCTTTTGTCATCAAATTTTCAACAAATCTTTATTATGAAAACATAGAGAAGACAAATTAATCTGGTCAAAGGTCAGCATCACATAAAATCGTCAATTTTCATCCAATTGACCTGAAATTTTAACAATTTGCTTACTGGATCACTGACATAGTTCACTAATCAAAAGCTAGAAGGTGATTGTTTTTTTTATTTAAATCAAAGGGTCATAGGTCAATGTTGTATAAAATATCAGTCAGTCATATGAATATGTCAGTGACCCAGTATGACCCAATTCATCGAGCGTAAACTGTGTTCTGTCAGAGTCAAAAGGTCAAAGGGCAAGGTCACAAAATTGTCAATTTCCATCTGATTGACTTTACATTTCAACAGGATTTGCATATTGGGTCGCTGAAGCCAATTGCTTTTGAGGTCAAAAGGTGAAAGTTGCCTAAAATCGCCTTTTTTGTATTTTTTAAAACTGTTTTCATCATGTTTAGCATACGGAAGAAGTCTGAATACAAATGGGATGCGCTCTGCATTTTCAGATGCTTTTTAATTGTTTTCTGTTTTCTCTGAATACAGTCATGTTTCCATTGAAATGTAATTTCTTCATTAAGTTTTTATTTACAGACAAACCACTTAGCCTGCTTGATATTGTCTTATTGTGTGGGCACTTTTAACCTGCCAACGCAAGCATGAAACCTGTTTTCTCGTGTGGGTACTTTTAACCAGTCGCTAGCATGACACCTGTCTTGTAGTGTGGGTACTTTTAACCTGCCTCACTAGCATCTATCTATAATTCCAGTAATCTCTGTGTGTGTGTATGCGACCGCTGTTTCTCGACAACTACCGGTCCGATATACTTGAAACTTGCCAGGTATATTGCTGGGGACCCGAGGATGTGCCTTTTCAAGGTTTCATATTAATCGGACAATTACTTACCGAGCTATGTCCAAAAAACGATTCAACCAATCAGCGAGCAGCGAGCTATCGCGTGTGCCGAACGTGGCGAACACACTCTGCCTCGGACGGCACATTTGAGAGCGTATTCATTTATTTCACGTTGGCAAACTATGTTGCCGCTATGTTGGCGTTAAACTATGTTCTAAAACTAATTAAAACCATTTCATGTAAATA
This sequence comes from Myxine glutinosa, assembly GCF_964187855.1. Classification (NCBI taxonomy): domain Eukaryota; kingdom Metazoa; phylum Chordata; class Myxini; order Myxiniformes; family Myxinidae; genus Myxine; species Myxine glutinosa. Next base: position 98,779,215 of record NC_136268.1, read on the forward strand.
GAGGGGGGGGGGGGGGATTGTCACTGTACTCGCAAGCCGTTCGCCGTTCGCTTTGGCGTTGCGAATGAACCAAAACATTTCATGGACCAAACCATTTCATGTAAAGCGTTCGCCGTTCGCTTTGGCGTTGCGAATGGACCAAAACATTTCATGAACCAAACCATTTCATGTAAATAGAGGGGGGGGGGATATAATTTTAGATATTCCAGTATTCCAGAATATTCCAGATATTCCAGAATTTTATAATTCCAGTAATCTCTGTCTGTCTGTCTGTACGTTTGTCTGTGACCGCTGTTTCTCGACAACCACGGGTCCGATATACTTTTAACTTGCCAGGTATATTGCTGGGGACCCGAGGATGTGCCTTTTCAAGGTTTCATATTAATCGGACAATTACTTACCGAGCTATGTCCAAAAAACGATTCAACCAATCAGAGAGCAGCGAACGATCGCGTGTGCCGAACGTGGCGGGCACACTCTGCCTCGGATGGCACATTTGAGAGCGTATTCATTTATTTCACGTTTGCAAACTATGTTGGCGTTAAACTATGTTTTACAACTAATAAAAACGAATTTGCGATTCATTCGCTTTCCTGCGCGTTTGTGCACGCGATGGCGATTTCTTTACCAAACTCCGGAAGCCGTTCGCTTTGGACCAAACCATTGCATGTAAATAGAGGGGGGGGATTGTCACCACTCGCAAGCCGTTCGCTTTGGACCAAACCATTTCATGTAAATAGAGGGGGGGGGGATATAATTTTAGATATAGATATAGTACGGGCATGCCCTAGTATATATAGTACGGGCATGCCCTAGTTAAATCTAAATCAAATAGAAGCCTGCCTGATACCTCTGGGAAGTTTTTCTGATATATTTAAACGAAAGAATGGCAATTTCAAAAATGGTTAAAACCATAATTGTTATGTTCCTGGATGCAAATCGGACTCACAGAACTATCTGTGGATGAGTTATCGAGTGCCTATCATTTTCTGTTAATGGAAGCGAGTGGTGGCAGTGGATAACAAACTACCACAAACACACACACACACACACACACACACACACACACACACACCCTTATACTTTTAGCAATAGATGCAAAATCTAGTATAATTTATCTTGTGTAACCAGAACCAAACAATCAATATATTAATAACATACTGTATATCCCCCACAGCTCCACCTCCACCCCTTCCCCAACATGACTAAGACAACATATCATCATTTTAAAAGTTTATTTTAAATTTACCCTCTGCATTCTCATGCCCAAGATATGTCCTGCCCATCTCTGTTAAGAAGCACCCAAACCAGATACGGCTGTCCCTCAGGGATGTCTGCCTGATACATCCGGCTCCCATGTAAATAATAGCTGGCTGGCTTGAGCTTTGTATATTTTAAGTTGCAGAGATGTCGTTTGTCAAAGAGCTTGTAGCCATTACTTTGTTGATAATGATGTACAGCATTGTCTTTCCCATTGCAGATGTCCATTAAATAAATCCCCTAGCCTGCCATGTTCACAGGAAGGACTCCCACAAGGTTCAAAGCCCATTGACCTGCAGCGATAATCAAAGGTTTGGGTAGAACACACCCGTCCATAGTTTGGGTATTGTACTGATTCAATTCACATGGTCGGGAGTTTTTGCAATACGGCAGCCACATAATATCAGCCCTTTGGGCGAGCTGAGAAAGTTATCAGCTCGTTGTGCAGATGCACACCCTTTTCTCTCAGGTACTTTTCCAAGTATTTAAGTTTTCTTTAGAGGCTTTGTGAGCCATTTTAGGTAACAATCCTTATCTCGCACATGATAGACATCTCGCACACGATAAAATTCCCCAATCAACATTATTAGGCCCCATTGGACTTAGTCCAAAACGGAGGCTTATCGATTGGGTCTCGTCTGTCCGATCGTCCGTCCGTCTGTGTGTGCGTGCGTGCATCCGCAACCATATCTCGGAGATGTATGGACCGATTTTGTTCATACTTGGCAGAAAGCCAACACATGATGGTATACATATGTCCATCATTTTTCTTAATGATGCGAATAAATATGGCCGACTGGCGGCCATTTTAGTTGTAAAAAAACCCGAGGTTGAACACGTTCTCGACCATTTCTCGGACATGCATTCTCGGACATTGGCACGGTGTTGTTCAAACTTGGCACACAGATAAGGAATGATGCCTTACATATAGCCGTCATTACCCTGCTCTCATGAAGCGAAAATCAGGGTTAGGCATTCGATTGCGTCCGTACGTGCGTACGTGTGGTGTGCGTGTCTGCATTTTTAAAATTCATTTTCTCGGCAACCATTGGTCCGATTGACACGAAACTTTACCATAGGAACGCCTCCACCTGTATATTTTTTTTTTATTCATACTTATGACATCATTGGTCATGTGGTACGGACGCCATCTTGGAAAAACGTTACACCTCTATATCTCCCATATCACTCAGTGGAAAAAAGTTGAAACAGGCTCATTATCAAGTTCTCCTCATGGGGAATAAGATATGTTGATGATGATGTCATCATTGCCTTATTATGACGTCATAATTCGACAATTACAACGCTTGATCTGATCAGTATGAAAAAAAAAATTATTCTGCAACTGTTAGTCCGATGGACACTAAATTTTCAGAATGTGAGCGGCTCCTCCTATAGAATTTTTTGAAATGATAATTATGATGTCATAGGTCATGTGGTACAGGCACCATCTTGGAAAAATCGAAAAAAGTTGCACCTCTATATTTCTGAAACCACTCCATGGAAAATTGAGACTCATTGTCAAGTTCTCCCCTAGGGGAATAAGATATGTTGATGATGATGTCATCGGTACCTTAATTATGACGTCATAATTCGACAAGTACAACACTTATCTGATCATTATGAATGTTTTTTCTCATCAACTGTTGGTCTGATAGACACGAAATTTTCACCATAGAAGCGCTTCCTCCTGTACAATATTTTGATGATAATCATGACATAATAGGTCACATGGTGCAGGCGCCATCTTGGAAAAACCGAAAAAATATTGCACCTCTATATCTCCAAAACCGCAAAGAAAATGAAACGTGGCTTTTTGGAAAGAACTCCATATGGGGAATAGGTGTTGTTAACAATGACATCATTGGTGTCGTAATTATGACGTCATCATTTGACAGGGACAACGCTTAGTCTGATCAGTTTGAAATTTATTGAGCGTGATCTATGCAATAATTACATTAGAGAATATAAATTTATAATGTCATCGCTCACGTGGTTTGGCAGCCATATTGGATCAAAGGAAAAAAAAACGTTCAAAAACAGAAGAGTTGGCTCACACCAAGTTGACTGCGCAGGGTAAGTATTCTATGAATACCATCTAGTTTTATTTTGAGATCAGATCCAAGATGGCTGACTAGCAGCCATTTTGTTACTTAAACGAGTCCCCAACCATTTCTTGAACATGCATGGTCCGATTTTGTTCAAACTTGGCACAAAGACAATACATGAGAGTGTACACATGCAGATGATTTTGTTTTGTAATCCGACCAAAGATGGCCGATTGGCGGCCTTTAACTCTGTACAGAAAAATTATTAAAACGACAGCCACTATGACATTTTATGTCTTTTTCTTCTTGCTGTTAAGGGGTTTCTGCGCATGCGCACCAAGCATTCTGAGGAGGATTATATCATTTTGAAGGTCCTGTATTGCATAAAAGAATGGGGGTGGAGACACTGCTGTCTTGAAGCAGACTAGTTAACGGTTAACTCCTCCCAGCCCTTTTTGTTCTGTGAAGAGACAACTTTTTACATTTGTCTTGTTTCAATCCAAGGGGCTGGTTGTTCTGCTTTTATTTTATTTTGTGTAGCCCCCACCTCGAGTGGGCTTCTGGCTTTGTGGCGGCCAATATCCCATTTTAAAAAACCTCATGAAAGGAAAGGGGGTTTTAGTTTGGCGGGGCTATAAATATCACACGGTATTATGCTAACCCATTACGTGCTGACCCCCTGATCAAATTCCCTGCTTGGAGTTCTTTGTGTCGTTGGTCTAACCTACATTAGATGGGAGTGCAGGGAAGTTTGATATGGGGCCTTTATGATAGGCCAAATAGCTTCCTTCAATGTCTGATTTCTTTATTTTGTGCTTTCATTTACTGGGTAGTGTAATGTCGAGCTGTCATGGCTGGTCGATTGATAATGATTTATGAAATTGATGTGTTTTTAATCTTTATTTTGGTTAAACAAGTATTATATTAAATTGTTTTCTGTTTCAGGGAGACATGGGGTCTCGAGGCAAACTAGGACGTCGTGGACATAGGGGAAAACCTGGTGCAATGAAGATATTTGAACTAAAAGGGGAAAAAGGAAGCAAAGGTTCAGAGGTATGTCAAATATTTTCTGAAGTCTTTTCCATACTAAAGTGTTGTACATTTTGAGAGATATTCACACGTTGAAAAATAACAAAGTAACCTTGAATGCAATTTTATTATTTATTTTTTCCAGGGACCAAAAGGCCCAAAGGGAGATACTGGTCTGTCTGGTGAAGATGGAATGACTGTGAGTCTGCCATCTGTCAGCTTTCTGTGAAACCACTGATGCAGTGAAATACAACAACACAACAAGCATTTTAAGGCCATTTTCCCTGCTAGAGCGGGGGTTAGGCTTGCGGTCCCCATGACAATCTTCTCCATCTTGCTCTATTTTCTGCATCTCTCCTTGTTAACCCCCCTTGCCCGTATTTCTTCTTCCACCATCTTTAGCCAAGTCTTTCTCGGTCTTCCCCATCCTCTACTTCCTTCTACATTCATTTCCATCACTCTTCTCCACCAGTCACTTTCGTCCTTCCTCAACACATGACCAAACCATCTCAACCTGTTCCTCTTCACAGCATCAATCACAGGCTCTATTCCCATCACCTTTCGCAATTCATCATTTGTCTTCCTCTCTCTCAACGATACTCCACACATCCACCGAACCATTCGCATTTCCACCCTTTCCAGCCTTCGTTGCTGCTCTACGTTCATTACCCATGTCTCGCTCCCATAAATCAAAACACTTCTCACACATGCAGCATACACCTTTCCCTTCAGCTTCAACGACTCTCCCCTCCTCGTCAGCATGCCACTCAGTTCCCGAAACTTCTTCGATGCACATCTCACTCCAGCAACTGTTGCCGATTCTGATCCACCTTCTCCATTCAGCATGGTGGAAGAAGAAATGTGGGCAAGGGGGTCTGAACAGAATCTGAACCATATTCTCTGTGTCAACAACATCTTTAGCAAATAATTTATCTCCAAGGTGACACCCTTGAACTCATCATTGCTGGAGAAGAAACCTGCATGGTGCCACAATCAAGAGCCATAACTAACGTATTATTAAGCAGAATGGAAAGGGCTGTCGACTGCGCATCCAAAAAAGGTTAAATGCCACCAGAAGGGCATCAAGGTACTTCACATTTATTTACGACCATGTTTGAATTTCACGAAACAAGGACAGCTCTTCTGCTTACCCAGCTTGCATCTCTTCCGAATGATGCCATGCTCCTTCATAACAACCCAGGAACGCATGGAAAATGCAATGTCTATGACCTTAGACTTGAAACTGGGAAATCTTGCATCCCACAATATATTCACCCCCATTTAATTCGATGCAACTTCCACTTGCTTCGAAAAGGAAAAATGAGCTTGGGAGAAGAGGTTAACCGAGTATCCAATGAAGAGCTTAAAACAGACACCTGTTTTGGCCGCCTGCCTTTATGCATACAATGTTATCTATGGACACTTCAAAAGGAAGGTTTCTCTGCTTGGATCAAAAGGTTTGTTGACCATTGAAGAAAATGTGTTGAAGGCAATGGCGAATATGCTGAAAAATGTGACATGAATATAGTTTGTCAATGGTACTATCTTTTTATGTAGTTTGGATGACAAAACCTTTGGGATGACCATTGAGGGAGTTAACAAGGAACAGCCAGAAAGCAGAATGAACTTAACAAGGAATAACAAGTTACCCTTTAATATCTACTGTTTCATCGCTAAATTGAAGCTCATGTATTAACTATTTTAATGTATTATTACTTAACCTCATTAGTCCATCCTCTGCGCAGGAGGAGACGGGGCTTTGACATCACTTGTGTGTGTGTGTGTGTGTGTGTGTGTGTGTGTGTGTGTGTGTGTGTGTGTGTGTGTGTGTGTGTGTGTGTGTGTGTGTGTGTGTGTGTGTGTGTGTGTGTGTGTGTGTGTGTGCGTGCGTGCGTGCGTGCGTGCGTTCGTTCGTTCGTTCCGACCTTTTTTTTTTACCATTTCAGCTATTGTCGTCAAATTTTCAACAACGCTTTGTTATGATAATACGGAGAAGCCAATTTAATAATTCGGTCAAAGGTCAGCGATACATAAAATTGTCAATTTTCGTCTAATTGACCAGCAATACATTTAATTTCTAAATTGAAATTTTAAGAATTTGCAAATTTGATCACAGAATTATTTCACCAATCAAAAGCTAGAAGCTGATTATTTTTTTAGATTTAAATCTCTAAGGCTGCATAAAATCATCAATTTTCATTTTGTATTTTTTTTAAAACTATTTTCGTTATTTTGAGCATACGGAAAAAGAAGACGACGTCTGAATACAAATGGACACAGACGGGGTTTGCATTTTCAGATATTTTCTACTTGTTTTATGCCTCCGCTGATGAAGTCCAAATTTGGTACAGCCGACGCAGCCAAGAGAGGCATTATGTTTTCAGGTTGTCCGTCCGGCTGTCCATCTGTCCATCCATCCGTGATAGGTTTTCGTTATCGCGATAACTTGAGAACGGCTGAACGTATCTTAGTCAAACTTGGTGCAAGTATGTATAATGAGGTATAGATTAAGTGATTCGATTTTGGGGTCACGAGGTCAAAGGTCAGAGTTCATGTTAGGTAAAAATCCTGTTACCGTGATAACTTGTGAACCAGTGAAGGGATTCTGACCAAATTTGGTACAGTTATGTAGAATGATGTAAAGATGAAGTGATTAGATTTTGTGGTCAGGAGGTCAACGGTCAAAGTCTGTAATATGTTTATAACTTGAGAACGGCTGAAGTGATCTAATTCAAACATGGTACAGGTATGTATAATGATTTTGTCGGTCAACTGATTAGAATTTGGGGCCAATAGGTCAAAGGTCAAAGTCTGTTATAGGACTATAACTTGAGAACAGCTAAAGTGATCTAATTCAAACTTGGTACAGATATGTATGATGATGTAAAGATTAACTGATTAGATTTTGGGGTCAAGCGGTCAATGGTCAAAGTCTGTCATAAGTCTACAACTTGAGAATGGCTAAAGGGATCTAATTCAAACTTGGTACAGATATGTATAATGATGTAAAGATTAACTGATTCGATTTTGGGGTCCCGGGGTCAAAGGTCATGTCAGGTAAAAATGTGGTAACTTGAGAACAGCTGAATGGATTTAAATTAAACTTGGTACAAGTATTTTAATATGTAATAATGTGGGTGGGGGCATATTGGTCGACGCCGTGACATCGATGAGTGTCGTTCTAGTTGTTTTCTAATTCAGATGAACAATTATTCATGTTTAACTTTGATAATGGGATCTGTCAGATCTCAATAATGTTTGTGGGAAGAATTTGAGGAAGTAGCCAAAATGAAACCCTTGCATGGATTACTTTAGAATTTAGATTATCCACCACTGCTCTCAGTTATGTTTATTTTCTTTTTCTTTTGTAAATGTTCCCACAGTTTTGGACACCTTGTTTTATGGTGTTCACCATTGTCAATAATTTCCCTTTGTTATAATTAAAGGCAATGATGGTAATCATTAGTAGAACACCACTGTTAATGCAGAGCCAGCAAGATGGTCTAGAGGTACACAGACTCTCCTCTAAGCTGTGTAACCTGGGTTAGAATCTCAGCCTGCTCCCAATCATCAGCAAGGTCATGGAATCAATCATCAAATCCTTCCTCTTCTCCAATGGCTTGATCTCAGATCATCAATTTGGATTCACACCAGATCATTCTACTCTGAACATGCTGCTTCTGCTGTCTCAACAATGGATGGAGGTCCTCAATGCAAAACAGGAAATCAGAGCTGTCTCCCTTGACATATCATGTGCCTTCGATACGGTCTTGCACCCCGCTCTGCTCACCAAACTCTCCTCCTATAGTATCCATGGAAATCTCCACGCATGGCTTGCAGACTTCCTCTCTGGTCATAGTCAACGTGTAGCCCTGAATAGATTTCTCTCATCTCCCCTTCCTGTTCAGGAAGGTGTACCCCGGTTTAGAATAGGTACACCGTATCCCTGCGCATCGTAAGAGCGTGACCAAGGGTTGGCGTTAGGAAGGGCATCCGGCCATAAAAACATTGCCTCAAACAGGGAACCATGATTGTCATGGGGCCCGCAAGGCTAACCCCCGCTTTAGCGGGGAAAAATGGCCTCAAAACGATTATTCATTCATTCATTCCCCTTCCTGTTCAGGCTGGAGTTCCCCAAGGCAGCGTTCTGGGTCCTGGGGTTTTTTTCGTCTTCATCAATGATCTCTCCGACTCTCTGGAAAATCCTCTCTATCTCTTTGCTGATGACTCCACTCTCTGCCGCTCCATACCTCATCCCTCAGATCAGCAGTCTGCAGCCTCCTCACTCTGCAGACCTGGACAAAATCACAGACTGGTCAAACAAGTGGAACATGTCTTTCAATCCTGACAAACCTCACACTCTCACTACGTCTCTCCGAAAAGATCGTCTGGAAAACCCTCCCATCTACTTTGTGAAGAATCCTCTCCAAGAAGTTCTGTCACTCACGCTTTTGGGTCTCACTATCTGCCATGATCTTTCCTGGGAAAACCACATTTCCAAGCTGGCCTCCAAAGCCCTCCTCCGTCATGCGAAGTCCTTCCTTGGCACACCTGAGCTTCTCACCACTTACAAGGCTTTCATCCGCAGATCAATAGAATACTGCTCTCCCCTCTGGGCTGGTGCTCCTGCTCACATTTAGCTCGGCTTCACGCTGGTAAAACCAAAGCTTTCAGAATCATTGGAATCTCCCGCGATGAAGCTAACTCCGATGCCCTTTCACTCCCTCACCACAGGCAGGTTGGTGGTCTTTCTGTCTTCTCCCGACTCCTCTCTGGCCTAGCTCCCCCAACTTTGTCTGTGCTCTGTCCCCCTAATATTCCTCGAGGTCGCACAAGATCTGCCAGCAACCATCTTCTGGTGAAACTGCCAAAATCAAGACTCTCTGCTCACCATCACTCTTTCATTCCTCTTTTCTCTCACCTCTGGAACAAACTCCCTCAATCTCTTCAATCCCACTCCTCCCACCAGGTCTTTAAAGCAGCTGTTCACCACCATCTCTTATCTTCCCCCATCCAAAACCTTGATCTTTTCTACCCCCGTTAATTCACCCCAGAGCCACTTTTTTGAAATACCGACTTCTTTCCTGGAAGACCTAGTCGTGTCCATGTATTTTATACCTCCCACCCCCTCCCCCCCTTCCCATGCCTCCTGCCCCCAAGCCCTCTCCCTCCCACAGATCTCCCAATGTCCCTGTTCTCTACTGTTGTACTTGTGTGCTTCCCTCACTCTCCCCATCACGACTTCCGCTCACTTTATTACATGATTTTTGTGTCCCTGTTTTTTTATGGTGGTTAATGTTAGCTCTTACACGAGCCTCGATCTTGTATCCAAAAAAAAAAAGCCAGGCTATAAACTGCATCCTGTTGTTGATGAGCAAGGTAAGTCACAAATTTCTGTGCCATTTCTCGGATGGGCGTTAAACTGTGAGACTAGGCTGCCGGGATAAGTTTATGAACGTAATAGATCCCATGATATCCCTCAGCCAATGATGCCACCCCGCAGCCTTGTGCTGCATACAAAAGAAGAAGAATACTGTTCATACAATTATTAAAACAAACATTCTCCAATTAGGAAGATACAATGAGAAATGTATTCATGACAATAATTATATGTCAATGGAAACTTTGCAGCATCACTCATACTGTATCATCAGTTTGTTAGAAAAATTAATTACATGAAGTTAAAATATATGTTCCCTCCCCCTCTCCCCCTTTTCTCCCTTTTCTTTCATTTCTATCATAACCCATTTTACAGGGATCTCCAGGGCCACCAGGTCTGCCAGGTCCTGAAGGACTGCCAGGAATGAAAGTAAGATTTCTCTCATTAGCATTGCTTTAAATAATTAAAATACTGTAAAACAATAACCATAAACGTATATTATTTCCAAGCTATTATTTTATGTAATATTTATGAAAGATGTGTGAAATCTATATACTGTATATCTAAAGTATCTCCAGTGAAGAATACAGACCCAGATTGAAGCAGTTCACCTCTACATCGTACTTTATCAGAAGGAAAAAGATAATTAATGCAATCTGGGAAGATTTGGGAAGAACAAAAAACATTTTCCAGAGCTTGTTTACCTAAATGATAATGTAGTATCCAGTGGAATGCAACAAAATTATATTGTATCTCGCAAATTGTAAAAGTTAAAGTGCGTTCATTGCATGTTATCTATATATTTTAACAAACTTGTTTCATAAAATGATGAAAGAAAAAAAATTCAGAACCACAAATAATGAGCAAAAGTTCGCATTATATAATAGATTAAAGAAAATCTCATTAATTGTGTTGTAAAGCTGATGTTTATGTGTCTTTTCTTCTGCATGCTTCACAACTCTTGCGCATTTGTTTTGCTTAGGGAGACCCTGGGCAGCCAGGTAATGTTGGGAGCCCTGGAAAAGAAGGACCAATGGTGAGCATGACTATTTGCCAACATTATTTTTATCCTCATTTAAAGATTAGTTGTTTGAGCATTTTTTAGGAATGCACCATGACAATGTGTAGGTTATTAGATCCAAAGTGTAGTTTCTCTCCCATCCGTAACCATTTCCCTTCTCCCGTCCAAAGCAGACAATAAATCCAATATCCAACAACTATGGCTAAGATTTATACCAAACTCCCACCCTAACCCCACCACCAAACCTAGTGAATAGTCAAGAGGATATATACTCAAAGGCAAAAGTTATTGTGACACACAAACAACAAACAGAATCAGTGTTAAACTTTTACTGCCGTGAATGAAATGTTATTACATGGAAAGACAAATGTTTCAAGGTATGGTAACGATCAACAGTCCATAAGAACAGTGCACCTGGCATATGCAAATGAGCCACAACACAAGAGGGGGTTCACAAGCAAGTTCACACAGTCAGTAGCGAGTGTGTCCACCTTGTGCATTGATGCAGGCCTGGCACCTTCGCCTCATTGAGGCCACTAAACGTCGATGAAAGTCCTTGGGAAGATCATTCCATATCCGAGGAAGGATTTGGTGGAGTTCCTGCAGCGTTTTTGGAGGATTCGGATGACGTCGTAAACGTCGCTCCATTTCATCCCAGACGTGTTCAATGGGTGACAAATCAGGGGATCTTGCAGGCCAGGGTAACACATTAACATTGTTCTGATTAAGATACTGCTGTACAACTCGAGCAACGTGTGGTCTGGCATTATCGTGTTGAAACGTCACTCTAGGGCCGTTCTGTTGCAAAAACGGTAAAGCGGCCATTTGCAAAATCTCGTCTCGGTACCTCACAGCATTCAAGTTCCCCTCAATCACAATCATTGGCGTTCTTGCTGCAGCTGTTATCCCACCCCAGATCATAACGCCCCCACCTCCAAAACGATCCCCTTCCAGAACACATGGCCTGATGTAACGTTCACCTCTGCACCTGTAGACACGTGTCCTACCGTCAGCTCGGTGAAGCTGTGCCAAATGGTGTTTCTATGGACGTTGAATCGACGAGCAACATCACGCTGCGAGGTACCAGACTGAAGCATACCTATAGCTCTCCATCTGTCATTTTCCCCGAGGCGTGGCATGTCGAACTTGTTCCAGAACGATGAATAGAGGTGTTTTTCTGACTTCTGCACTTCTTAAGACTGCATTGAGTGGAAATGATAAGCGTCTGGTTGTCTGGCCTTTTAAAGTGAACATTGCTGGCCATTTTTCTCGAATATGTCATGCTTCTTGCAAATTTCATGCAATTCGAACAACAACTGCTTGGTTGCGTTTCTTCGACCATTTTAACACACTCTTTCTCTGGTTCAAATCCAAAAATTCATTCACAAGATTACCAATGAAAAAATTCCATGTCACACTAACTTTTGCCTCTGAGTATATTAACACCCACACAACATTTTCAAGTTTTAAAAAGAGACTGAATTCAGGCAAATTGTCAACAAAACCTGAAAGTTAAATATCATAGATTACTCAGATATCTCTGATGCTGAACTTATTGAGAAAAAAGTTAACACAATAAAATTTGAATTATCTCCAAGATGCAATCGACAAGATTTAGAGTTTGCAACAAAGAAGAACATTACTTTCATAATCTCTAATATTTAGATGGAACATACTGTATGTACACTGTTTTTTTAACATCAGAAGGAAATAAAAAAATTAATATATATTGTCTGTTTATCATAGCTTCACATTTTATTATACAATCCACTGTTGAATTAAAATCTTGGATTTTAAGGGAACTGATAAACATCAACATTCCTTAGTTTTGGTTGCTACTAACTTTTTTCGAAAGCCTTTCATCTAGTTAGCCACAATAAATTGATAAATTCATTAATCTCAGTATTAGACCATCCATTACTGTATCACATGGGTTTGTAGGTTTTTTTGTCCAAAAGTTTTGGGCTATGCAATGCAGCAGGGAAGTTTACACATGGGAAACAACAAATTCTGGTGTTCCTCAAAGCACAAAATTGGTCCGGTAACTTTCTTAACCATGATAAATGACTGTTTCTGGTAACCCTGAAGTCCTATGTTGACAACATGACTTTGTGTCAAACATATATTGACATTGAACAAACTCGTTCTTTGATGCAGCAACTTGACTGCCTTCAAGAATGGTCATCAAAAAACAACATAAAGGTTAATCCTATAAATTACCAAGTCATGATTTCATGTTTTTGAAGATCCCCTGCAGATGTGACTGGTTTTCACATTGGAGACTCTGTTATTAGCCAAACAGATTGTGTTAAACTATGAGGCATCCATGTGCAAGAAAACTTGAAATGGGACACTTAAGTCAAGGCCATGTATAAAGCCTTGAACAGAAAACTCTTTGCAACTTTTTACTTTTACAGTATATACAGTATATTTTACTTTGTGAATAAGCAGTTTTCACACACAGCTATCTGAGACCATCCCTATTCTTGAGGTTTTGTTTTAATCATGTGAAATTTATTTGAGTTGGCTTTGTGTGCTCCCTGGCATTTCTTTATTGTAGCTGTGGGCATGGGGCCCATTCATTATCTTGACTAACTGTCTAGTGAAAACTCTACACTACACACAATATTTTGAATATGCTTTCTTTTATTCTCTTGCATATTTGACTGAGGTATTTGTGCTTATTGTTGTTTTGGTGTTTATTGTTTTGTTTAATATATCTGTGATATTTTCCTGGTTTATGCTTTTTCTACCTTAATTTAATTATATTATTTGTTTCGGTTTTTTGTTTTTTTACTTGTTTATAAATCTTTGCAAATTGATTGTAATTCAGCCAATGGCTGCAAAAGTCTTTTCAATGAAATACCATTATTATTGTTACTAGCGTGGATCGGTGCGCTTTTCACGCCTCAGCACATGTCGCTGCAGAAGCATAGGCATCTTTGACCATGCCTGCTTTCTCCAGGAGTGATGGAAGGAGGGGAATGGTGGGGGTGATGATGGATCAGAGGTAGTGATGGGATGGGGGAATGGTGCTGGGGGGGAAGGTTGGGGAGGTCGGCCAAATATATTTTGGGCTCTGACTGAATATATAGGTGATTGTTGTTTTATTAGATCAAAAGGTCAAAGGATATATAGGTGATTGTTGTTTTATTAGATCAAAAGGTCAAAGGTCAAGGTTGCATAAAATCATGAACTTTCATCCAATTGACTTGAAATTTGAGCAGGATTTGCATCGTGGGTCACTGTAGCCTATTGCTTTTGAGGTCAAAAGGTCAAGGTGACCTAAAATAAATTTTGGGTATTTTATTTTTAGCTATTTTCGTCATGTTTCGCATATGGAAGAATAAGTTTGAATACAAAGCGGACGTGGATGGGCCTTGCATTTATACATGCCTTATAATTGTGATGTATTTGGAAACCACATTGTTCTGCTTGGATGATGTGTGTGAGCGGACGTTTTTGTACTTATTTGATGACAATCTTTTCCTTTCAGTGTGGGAAGTTGGATTCGGTAGATCAGACTTATAAATTTATTGTCTTCTGGATATGAATAACAGATGCAAGTTTCTAATGGTCTGGAAAGGGCTCAGTATCAAAGCAAAGTTTAAACAACTCGGCATGTGGAGACACGAGCTCAAAGGCCCAACTTTTCAAAACTCTTGGTGGTGGTATTATGTCAAGACTCATTAAAGGTTTTCCTTTTCTTTGTTTTAAGGAGAATTTTCTGGCTTTGTTTTCGTTTTTTCCTTTGTTTTAAAATAAAGTGCTGCCATTACAGGATAGTAAGACGAGTCAGAGTACATTTTGAATGTGTAGTATTACCTGCCGATTAACACAATATGTATTAATGATTGTGGTTTAGCTCACATTGTATAGTTGTACTTATATTCCGTGAAGAGGCAAAAAACATAAAATCGTTTATTAAATTATTCCACGTTTTGAATTGAGGTGAGGATGGACAAAATGATGGAGGACCTCTATGTTCAGATGAGCTTGGAGGGGAGATTGGTAATGTATAGAGGTGGCTGAAGTGGGCAAGGTACCTGGTGCAGATGGAGGAGGATAGATTTCTGAAGAGAGCAGATGTGTTGAAAGAGCGAGGCAGGAGAAAAATGGGTCGACCACGGTTGAGATGGGATGATTGTGTCGAGAGGGATGTCAGAAATGAGGAGGTTGATGGAGATGGCTGGTGATGGAGGGCTATGGTAGAGTGTTGTGGACAGAGCAGATTAGTAGCTCTACCAGTCATCCTCACTCCATATGAAAGGATTTTTAGGAATAACATGCATTCATTGTTTTTATTTATTTAATTAATTGCATGACATAAGCATGTAGAATGTTTTATTTTTCTCATTCCCCTCCCTCAACCCCCTTAATTGAGACTGACATTAGAAGAAAATATTCTGCTTGTTATTCTGTTTTCATTTATACAGGGACATCCTGGATTACCAGGGGGAAAAGGAAACACAGGCAGACCTGGTTACAGGGTAAGATAACAAATACATTGTTCTGTCACTTATACATCAAAATGTCATTACTCGTGGCATGGTCATCACCATCCTACTCTAAAATCAGATTATAATGGTGAGCAAACTGCAGTAACCTTCTGTTCTGGAAATCGCAAGTTCACATCTAAAATGAGAAGCCATCCGATTGATCAGAGATTTTCAGAAGGGTGTTTAAAGACAAGAATAGAGCTTTAAAATTATGCAAGATGACTGACTCTGGAACAGAACTTGAAATTGGAAAGGTTAAAACAAAGCACAATGAAATCGGCTGTCAGTCAGGAAAGAAAAATGAAAACATGAAGAAGGCTACATATTATGGATTTTTTTATTTGATACTTGCAAAATGGAAGATTTTTCAAGTATATTGGTCGGTTGAGTTTGTTATTCTGTCTGTTTGTTTGTCTGTTCGTCACACGCCTACAGGTCACAATTTTGAACCGATCGTCATGAAACTTCACCGAATTGTAGAGGTAGTCACAACTGAGAAGCCTATTGATTTTGAGGTCAAAGGTCATCAGGAGGTCAAATTTCTAAAATAGTTTTTCATCCGATTGACTTGAAAGTTGAGAAACATTTGCATATTGAGTCACTGAATTTGAAAACCAACTATTTTGAGGTCAAAAGGTCAAAGGTCAACTCAAGGTCAAACTTCTAAAATCATCAATTTCCATCTGAAAAATAATCAATTTTCATCCGATTGATCCCTGGTGTTGGGCTAGTGGCTAGGGTGCCGGCTTAGGATCCCAGGATCCTGGGTTCGAATCCCGGTCGATTGCTGAATTAACGCCAGGGGGGTTGACTCAGCCTGTCATCCTTCCGAGGTCGGCTAATTGAGTACCAGTTCACTGGTAATTCCCTGTTTGTCGTTAAAGGCGGCAAAAAGGGTTGGCGTCAGGAAGGGCATCCGGCCGTAAAACATTGCTTCAAAAAGGGGACCAAAAAACAACAACAACCACGGTTCCCGAAAAAGGCCAACCCCCGCTTTGCGGGGAAAAATGGCCTCTAAAGGTGTTTTTATTTTTATTTTTATTTTATTTTTTTTGACCTGAGCATTGATTAAGATTGTTACTTTTAATCTTGCTGAAATGGACAAGCTGATGCATCCATTGCAACCTTTTTGATGGGTTGAGGTGGATTTTGCAGGTATCGTGCTTTTGCAGGTTTTGCAGGTATCGTGATTTTGCAGGTTTGCATAGGGTAAAGGTTTGAATCCGGTAACGGTTCGAATCGGGTAATGGCCTGAGAAACATAACGTAAGAGGCGAACCGGGTAACTGGTTGAATTGGTATATAACATAGTGATAGCACAAACAACGGGAAATTGATGTGACCTGGCAAAGCTCACAAGAGGAAATGAATGGCAGAAACACATCACATGGCAATGGAAAGATGTCAGGATGATTCATCTTCATTCCTCTAGGTTTAGCAATCTTTCCCAGGACCTAATGACATGTTAATGAGGTGATTAGGCAACCAAACTGTCGTGAAAAGAATATTTGTCCCCCAGACCTCAGGACTGGAAAGGAGGGAAGTGTTATGATTGAAGCTTTTCCCTCAAACCTGGATGATTTTTTTTTCTTTTTACCACTGAATTATTTGTAACTACATTTTAGGACCATACAAGGAGGCTCATGCAAAGAAAAAATTACATAACGTAGTTATAACACAAACAATAACCATGTCAGGTCTCTCGGACCCATCCATGCATCGAATGTTTTGCTCTTCCACAAGCCTCGGCCATCTATATTATAATAGGCTACGGTGATTCTGTCTGTCTGTCTGTCTGTCTGTCCGGGGGTGTGGCATACTCAGTTTACAGAGTAGCTCCACCCATTCTTGGAGAGGCTTCATGTAAACAAATATCCACCATTTTATTAACTCGAATAGCTTTGAGGCCTGTTTAGTTAGGCCTGTGCTGTCTTTCTCTCTCACACAGATTTATTTGCAACTCTAATTCGATATATCATTTCATTTTTAACAGTCGCTATCATAGTTTTAGACTCGGTTGAAAAAAAACGGGAAGAGAATCCCATGAAAGTTTCCGTTTATAGAACGAAATGATTTCTCAAAGGCCTGTAAAATAAAGCCCATTCATTGAGTCACCCTCACGATTTTATCTCGAATTCAACATCTGATTTAATTTCTATCGATGGTTTTAGACTCGGTGTCAGAAATAATTGAGAACATTCACGCACACACGGGAAATTGCCGAGATATATTTATAAAAATCGCGCCACGATGATACACGAAAATACACCGCCTAAAATAACAGTCGGGGAAAATGTCGACATATATAAAAAATTCGCTTTTTATTTTCCGTTAAGATATATTACTTTTACTTTTGATGACAGTCGTCACAAAAACGACATATATTTCTTCGTTCTTATTTCATTCAACATTATTATCCGGAAGTAAAATATGTTTCAGGAAATTACCGAGAGATATTTCTTCGTTTTTTTTATTAGTTATGTGCACATACACTTTAAATAGGTTTATTTGAAATCTTTAATTTTCACAATGTAATTTACTTGTCATTTGATGATTACGAGACACTTCCTCTTGAGGATCGTGACAATTCATGCGTTGCGTGGAAACTTCCATTATTTTCCAAAATGAATGAGACGATCGATGAAGAACGCAGACTTGAACATGATGCAGCAAGAAAACGAATGAGATGGGTGATCGAGTCTGTCGATGAACGTCAATGCAAACTTGAACATGAAGCAGCAAGAAAAAGAACGAGACGGGAGAAAAACGCGAGAAACGAGACGGGAAAAAGCCGATTGGAGAGGAGAGTGAGGAGCGATTGGAGAGGCGAGTGAGGAGCGATTGGAGAGGCGAGTGAGGAGCGATTGGAGAGGCGAGTGAGGAGAGATTGGAGAGGGGAGTGAGGTGCGATTGGAGAGGCGAGTGAGGAGTGATTGGAGAGGAGTGTGAGGAGGTATTGGAGAGGAGTGTGAGGAGGTATTGGAGAGGAGTGTGAGGAGGTATTGGAGAGGAGTGTGAGGAGGTATTGGAGAGGAGTGTGAGGAGGTATTGGAGAGGAGTGTGGGGAGGTATTGGAGAGGAGTGTGGGGAGGTATTGGAGAGGAGTGTGAGGAGGTGTTGGAGAGGAGCGAGAGGTTGGAGAGGAGCGAGGAATTGGAGAGGCGCGAGGGGTTGGAGAGGAGCGAGGAATTGGAGAGGAGTGAGGGGTTGGAGAGTGAGGGCCGATTTGAGAGGAGAGTGAGGAGCGATTTGAGAGGTGAGTGAGGAGCGATTGGAGAGGCGAGTGAGGCGCGATTGGAGAGGAGTGTGAGGGATTGGAGAGGAGTGTGAGGAATTGGAGAGGAGTGTGAGGAATTGGAGGGGAGTGTGAGGGATTGGAGGGGAGTGTGAGGAATTGGAGAAGAGTGTGAGGAATTGGAGAGGAGTGTGAGGGATTGGAGAGGAGTGTGAGGGATTGGAGAGGAGTGTGAGGGATTGGAGAGGAGTGTGAGGGATTGGAGAGGAGTGTGAGGGATTGGAGAGGAGTGTGAGGGATTGGAGAGGAGTGTGAGGGATTGGAGAGGAGTGTGAGGGATTGGAGAGGAGTGTGAGGGATTGGAGAGGAGTGTGAGGGATTGGAGAGGAGTGTGAGGGATTGGAGAGGAGTGTGGGGGATTGGAGAGGAGTGTGAGGGATTGGAGAGGAGTGTGAGGAAGTATTGGAGAGGTGTGTGAGGGGGTATTGGAGGGCAGTGTGAGGAGGAGTGGGATTGGAGAGGCGTGAGGGTGGAGAGAGGAGAGTGTCAGGTGGAGAGGAGTGAGGGGTCACATATTATGTGAAATAAATAAATTATGTTCATTGCACCATTTCTGGATCTGATAAATTGCCAGTAACCATTTTGTAAAATTTAATGTGCAGCATTTAAATCAAGATGTCCAAATGTCACACATGTCCATGCCCGTAGGATTCCCACGGGTGACCCCACTCGTCTTATTTTAATAGAGCAAACGTATATGGTTCACGATGTATGTTTATATGCGACGAAAACGTCTTCTTCTTCTTCAAATATAATTACCATCCTCTTAATTAACCCTCTTAATTGTGTTAAGACTGCTGAAACCCCTCAGACCTGTGACGACCATTTACGTTTGATGGAGGCATCTAGTGTGTATACAAAAAAGAAAAACTAATTTGACAATTATCATGAGGACATAACTCATCATAGTTCAAAAGGGAGCCCCTTAAAACCCTGAAGATTGAGGCTGGTACAGATACACCACCAAAGTTATTTTTTAATAAAATAAGTACAACCTGTCGTTTTTAGTCCCATACCGGTGTACACCGGAGGGGACTACAGGTTTGCACTCCGTCCCTCCGTCTGTCCGTCTGTCAGCCCGTCACGCAAAGAACAGTTTTCAGGACTTTTTTTCTAAACTCTTAATGCTAATGATTTCAAACTTGGTACATGGTTTCCTCATGATAAGTTGCAGATCAAGTTCGAACTTCATGACGTTTCGATCATTTTTGACAAAGTTATGGCACTTTGAACTTTGGTAATTTCCCCAACAGTTTTCCGGACGACAGACTGCCGGTAGGGGACATGTATTGCAGCGCAATACTCAGAATGCTTGTTTAGTCCCCTACCGGTGTACACCGGAGGGGACTATAGGTTTGCACGCCGTCCCTCCGTCTGTCTGTCTGTCTGTCTGTCCGTCATGCAAAGAACAGTTTTCCAGACTTTTTTTCTAAACTCTTAATGCTAATGATTTCAATCTTGGTACATGGTTTCCTCATGATAAGTTACAGATCAAGTTCGAACTTCACGACGTTTCGATCATTTTTGACAAAGTTATGGAACTTTGAACTTTGGTAATTTCCCCAAAACATTGTGATCATGTTCAGTGTTCTATTTTGCCATTTGAAAGTGACCAAAACCATCACTTTTCACAAGTAAGGAAACTTTTTTTATATTAAATAAGATTTTGAAATGTTTAACGATGTTATTATGATGATTATTTTATGATTGTTTTGTTCTCGGCGGTGAAGTTTCAACTCTATAGTATTTGCCTGATCAGCGTCGTCGATTCAGCTTATGCTTATGTTGATGTGTTTCATTTATCATGTGAACGTAATTGTTATAATCACCAGAGGTGTATTTCACAGTGATATCGAGTGTGTGTGTGTGTGTGTGTGTGTGTGTGTGTGTGTATGTGTGTATGTATGTATGTATGTATGTATGTATGTATGTATGTATGTATGTACACACGTACACACCAAAAAACAGACATTTTTGACAATTACCGACTCCCCCAAAGACCCCTCAGACCTGTGACGACCCTTTAATTCCCCAAAGACCCAAAATACCCTTCAAGGCCCTGAGGCTCAAAAAGACCCTGAATACCCAAAGACCCAAAACACCTCGAAGACCAAAAACACCCCAAAGACCCAAAACCACCCCAAAGACCCAAAACACCCAAAACACCCCAAATACCCAAAAGACCCCAAAGACCCAAAACACTTTTTTTGGTTTTATACAAAAGTGATATATTTTATACAGTGTTTTATACAAACAACCAACAAAACACAAAACACACAAAACACTTTCGCTCACAAGGTTCAGACATATGTATGGTGGCGGCCATCTTGGATTTTGACGTGCCGACCCAATTTTCAATAGCGTTCTTCCTCATGCCTAGATACACACACACACCAGATTAGACGTTGGTACTTCACTTATTTTTCAAGATATTCCGCTCACAAGGTTGACATACATGGCGGTGGCCATCTTGGATTTTGACGTGGGTTGCACCCACACACCAAATTAGAATTCGGTCCTTCACTTACGCACGCATGCCCGCCCGCACGCACGGACGGACGGACACACGGACGGAGGGGAAAACCATAGTCCCCCTTTCGCTCCGTGGTGCGACGGGGGACAAAAAATGGCATTTTTAGGGGCAATACCCCTGATTTCAAGTTTTAAAACATAGGGGCAATACCCCTGGTGCTCACCTGGTGGAATAAACAGTACACTTACTGCACTGACTAAACGTATTTTAAACCAATTTCAATGGCCGCGAGAAGACAGGGCTGCATGTAGAATCATACTAACATAATCATAAGGTTTTTTTTTTTTGGTTTTTTTTTGTATACAAGATCGAGGCTCGTGAAAGAGCTAACATTAATCACACAAAAAGTCAACCAACACATAAAACACAAAATAAGGGGAGCGGAACAAAAGATGGGGAGAGAGGGGGAAGGACACAAACACAACATTTGAGAGCAAGGACATCGAGAGAAATGTGGGAGGGGGAGGGCTTGGGGGGAGGTGGGAGAGGTATAAAACATATCAACACTGCAAGGACTTCCAGGAAAGAAGTTGGAATTTCATTGAGGTCTTTCAATTGAGGTCTTCATCAATGATCTCTCTGACTCTCTTGAAATCCCCTCTATCTCTGCTGATGACTCTACTCTCTGTCGCTCCATTCTTCATCCCTCAGATCGGCAGTCTGCAGCCTCCTCACTCTCTGCAGACCTGGAAAAAATCAAAGACTGGGAAAACAAGTGGAACATGTCTTTCAATCCTGACAAATCTCACACTCTTACGATGTCTCTCCGAAAAGACCGACTGGACAACCCTCCCATCCACTTTCTGAATAATCCTCTCCAAGAAGTTCTGTCACTCAAGCTTTTGGGTCTCACTATCTGCCATGATCTTTCCTGGGAAAACCACATTTCAAATCTGGCCTCCAAAGCCAGTCGCCGACTGGGCATCCTCTGTCGTACGAAGTCCTTCCTTGGCACACCTGAGCTCCTCACCACATACAAGGCTTTCATCCGCAGCTCAATGGAATACTGCTCTCCCCTCTGGGCTAGTGCTCCTGCCTCACACCTAGCTCGTCTTCACGCTGTTGAAACCAAAGCATTCAGAATCATTGGAATCTCCCGCGATGAAGCTAACTCAAAGGACCTCTCACTCACTCACCGCAGGCAGGTTGGTGATCTTTCCGTCTTCTACCGACTCCTCTCTGGCCTTGCCCCCCCAGCTCTCTCTGGGCTCTGTCTCGCAAATATTCCTACAGGTCGCACAAGATCTGCCTGCAACCCTCTTATGGTTAAACTGCCAAAATCAAGACTCTCTGCTCACCTTCACTCCTTCATTCCTCTTTTCTCCCGCCTCTAGAACAAACTCCCTCACTCTCTTCAATCCCACTCCACCCTCCAGGTCTTTAAAACAGCTGTTCAGCACCATCTCTTATCTTCCCCCATCCAAAACCTTGATCTTTTCCACTCCCGCTAATTTCACCCCAATTCCACTTTTTTGAAATACCAACTTCTGTCCTGGAAGTCCGTGGTGTCCTTGTGTTTTATACTTCTCCCACCCCCCCCCCCCCCTTCCCACGCCTCCTCCCCCCAAGCGCTCTCCCTCCCACACATCTCCCTGCTCTCAAATGTTGTGTTTGTGTGCTTCTCCTTCTCTCCCCATCTTGTCTTCCGCTCCCTCTTTTTATATATTTTGTTTGTCTGGTTGATTTGTTTGTGAAGTAAATGTTAGCTCTTTCACGAGCCTCGATTCAGTATACAACAAAAAAAAAAAAAAACCTCGAAGACCCAAAACACCCCGAAAACCCAAAAGACCCCGAAGACACAAAAGACCCCGAAGACCCAAATCACCCTGAAGACCCAAAAGACCCTGAAGACCCAAAAGACACTGAAGACCAAAAATACCCTGAAGGCCCAAAATACCCCAAAGACCAAAAAGACCCCAAAGACCCAAAAGACACCGAAGACCAAAAATACCTCGAAGACCCAAAAAGCCCCTGAAGACCCAAAAGACACCGAAGACCCTTAAGACCCAAAAGCCTCTGAAGACACCAAAGACCCAAAAGACCCTGAAGACCCAAAAACACCTCAAAGACCCCAAATACCCTTAAAGGCCCAGAGGATCCAAAAGACCCTGAAGACCCAAATGGCCCTGAAGACCCAAAACACCATGAAGACCCAAAAGACACCGAAATGGTCAAAGATGCCTATCCCTCTGAAACGACGTGTGGTGAGGCGCGCGGAACGCGCCGAGTCACGCTAGTGTATACAAAAAAGAAAAACTAATTTGACAATTATCATGAGGACATAACTCATCATAGTTCAAAAGGGAGCCCCTTAAAACCCTGAAGATTGAGGCTGGTACAGATACACCACCAAAGTTATTTTTTAATAAAATAAGTACAACCTGTCGTTTTTAGTCCCATACCGGTGTACACCGGAGGGGACTACAGGTTTGCACTCCGTCCCTCCGTCTGTCCGTCTGTCAGCCCGTCACGCAAAGAACAGTTTTCAGGACTTTTTTTCTATACTCTTAATGCTAATGATTTCAAACTTGGTACATGGTTTCCTCATGATAAGTTGCAGATCAAGTTCGAACTTCATGACGTTTCGATCATTTTTGACAAAGTTATGGCACTTTGAACTTTGGTAATTTCCCCAACAGTTTTCCGGACGACAGACTGCCGGTAGGGGACATGTATTGCAGCGCAATACTCAGAATGCTTGTTTAGTCCCCTACCGGTGTACACCGGAGGGGACTATAGGTTTGCACGCCGTCCCTCCATCTGTCTGTCTGTCTGTCTGTCTGTCAGTCCGTCATGCAAAGAACAGTTTTCCGGACTTTTTTTCTAAACTCTTAATGCTAATGATTTCAATCTTGGTACATGGTTTCCTCATGATAAGTTACAGATCAAGTTCGAACTTCACGACGTTTCGATCATTTTTGACAAAGTTATGGAACTTTGAACTTTGGTAATTTCCCCAAAACATTGTGATCATGTTCAGTGTTCTATTTTGCCATTTGAAAGTGACCAAAACCATCACTTTTCACAAGTAAGGAAACTTTTTTTATATTAAATAAGATTTTGAAATGTTTAACGATGTTATTATGATGATTATTTTATGATTGTTTTGTTCTCAGCGGTGAAGTTTCAACTCTATAGTATTTGCCTGATCAGCGTCGTCGATTCAGCTTATGCTTATGTTGATGTGTTTCATTTATCATGTGAACGTAATTGTTATAATCACCAGAGGTGTATTTCACAGTGATATCGAGTGTGTGTGTGTGTGTGTGTGTGTGTGTGTGTGTGTGTGTGTGTGTGTGTGTGTGTGTGTGTGTGTGTGTGTGTGTGTGTGTGTGTGTGTGTGTGTGTGTGTGTCATTGGAAAAATAACAGAGGCCATTTACATGCAGGGGATTTATCATTAATCCCTAACTAATTAATATAACCCCACCCCTCTCATGGGGACACTTATACGCGCTTACACGACATCCGGTCTAAACAAATTTCCTACTTATGATACATGGGGGTTCTTCTTCTTCATTGTGACGTAGGGAGCATGGCATACTATACAATTCCACCTGGACGAAGGTAATCATTGCCTACCCCCCACAACGTAACAATATTTTGTGGCCCATCAACATTTTTGGTCGTATATTATTTGCTGGTGAATCAAACCTCATAAAAATCAGTATCCATGTTTAAATTACTATTTCTATTACCACGACACCTACAGATCAAATTTCAGTGCTTTTCATTCCAGCAACTTCACAACTCGTAATAACAGAACACTCCCGTCAGCTATTCAATCATCGACCAACTAACTTTCAGCAAAATAATACAAGGACAATTTTCATGTTTGCTGCAGAAAAATCTCTTCACATATTAACACATTTATTGCATTTTTCAAAACAATTTGGCTCTGCACAACTTTCAGCTATTGATGAGATAATTGTAGTCATGAAATCTTGAAAATAATACTAAAAAACATGTCACTGTAGAACTTGAGTATTTTTATTTGATGAACATTCAGTTTCAAAATAGATTGGGTCAAAATTTGATGTAAAGAACCGTTATTTTAACACTGTGAATTTGCGTGACGAGTGTGCAGCTTACGGTGTGATGCGTGCATATTGCAAGCTTATGGCCTTGCTTCTACGAGTATATCCCGAGGCAGCGTTAGGAGCATGCAAGTCAAGCTCGGTCTCACACATGTGCTGGGGTGTGTTCACCGAGATGTACATACAACTTGAGCACAGCTGCAGCACGTACTCGCAGGGCAAGCAGCCGCCATGTTGGAATACCCTTCCCTTGCTATAACGTGAGAGGTACAGGCATAGCTGAGAGTGTGATAAGAGTGAACGCATATGAACGCATATGGACTTCATCGGGTTCCGTTGACAGATTGATTCACATTTGTTTTCCTCTTGTGTTTATTTTCCTTCTGAACCTGGTCATAGATCCACGAAGGTGACTGACAAAACTGAGAGTCTGATTTTAGTAAGTCAGAAGCATCGAGTAGAGTTGATGTCTGCGGGAACAACAGAGTCTCACTGCCACAGTAAAAAATGGAATAAAAGTGTGGTGGGGTGGGTGTTGGAACGGGGGAGGGAGGAGTGCGGGGGGGGGGGGGGCGGGGCGAGGGTTTAAACTACAAATTGATAATTGTACAGAAGCAGTTGCTGTTCTCATTGTCTTTTTTTTGGCATTAAGAAAGAAAGAAGAAAACGCAATAAGAAACCCGAAATGGAGTTAGCAACGACACACACACACACACACACACACACACACACACACACACACACACACACACACACACACACACACGCATTTTTACTGCGAGTAAAATTACTCATGCAATTCTGACACCTCAACAAAAAAGCCTCAGCATCCCAACTCTGTCCCATATTTGCTCTCCCTACTCCACCCCCATCCCCGACCCGAAAGCCTCAAACTTCCCCTTCCAAATCTGTCCCATCTTTATTCTCACCCTAATCACTGAAATGTATATCTATATGTATCCCTTACAAGAAAATGATGCAGGAGGTAGCCATTAAGCCTGTCAAAGTTGGTATTAGTAAGTTTCGTAAGCGAACCTCTATGCCAATTGCATGTATATGTAAATCCATTCAAAATTTCACTTTCATTTCAAATTTCCCCAAAAAAAAACCAAAAAAAAAAACCCCCCATTCCCTTGGGAACAAAATTTCATGTTGTCATTTGAAATGTCCCTTCCATGATCCGCCATCTTGTCCCTTCCATGATCCGCCATCTTGTCCCTTCCATGATCCGCCATCTTGCTCACGTGATCTTGCTTTGGTCTGGCGCGACCGATAAATTATTTTCACCTGGTGATTAAAATCAATAAATTACAATACAGTACTGTACAGAACGGATTTTGATTTCGAAACCGCTCATCATTTACACCAGCTACACCGACTTCATTTAAGCCAGGTACACCAATTTCAGTTTTCCGACACCGACTTCATTTAAGCCAGGTACACCGATTTCAGTACATCCCTGCCAGTCGGACCTACGTACCTGTTCCAGTCGACTAGAAGTCTAGACTATATAATAGCGTAGGTACGTGACTATCAGATGCTGAGTAGCGCGTCGCTGTGGCACCAATACCTGGTCTGCCAGCGATCTCAGCTGTCTGCACAGCCCTCTATTACTATCGCTGCAGAGATCGTATTTGATTTTTTTAGATGAACCGGAAATACTTATGACGTAGTTCAGATTTTCTCCTTTGACCTCGTCTTCCAACCTTTATTTTCCGACTTCGAGAAGTCGGTGAATTTATTGCCGCAAGTTTGGGTTGTCAAAACCATTCACTGATTTTGACGAAGGTAAGTTTATATCGTTATGAAACAAATTTAATGTATTAGTTTATATATTTATCCACATCTAGTTTTAATATTTAGTTAATTTGAGCACCGAAATCTTGTGTTTGACCATAATTTTAAAAAGGTCACACATTTTTCCTTTGTTTCCATTGATTACAAAGGACCAAAATTGCGCGTAATTGGTAAATGTCAAAATGCTTTAACTCTCTTAATATTAGACCGAGGACAATGATCCGGGTATCATTTTAATGGTATTTTCATGCTCTTTCCAATGGTACCAGTTGCAAAGGAGTTCCTCGTTTTTGAAGTTTTTTGTCACATACCTAGTATATAGCCTACAGTAGGTAAGTCCTGCATTCTATCCCAATATATCCATTCAATAAAATTTATTTGAATTTTAATTCTAAGCCCAAGATCAAACAACCTAGCCTAGCTAGGCCTAGGCCTACAGATGTTTGCGAGGGCTGCGTACTCGATCGACTGACCATTGTCGACAAAGATCTCACTCTACGCAATGCGTATTCATATTATTAGTCCCCTACCGGTATATACCGGAGGGGACTATAGGTTTGCACGCCATCCCTCCGTCTGTCAGTCCGTCAGTCCGTCACGCAAAGAACAGTTTTCCGGACTTTTTTTCTAAACTCTTAATGCTAATGATTTCAAACTTGGCACATGGTTTCCTCATGATAAGTTACAGATCAAGTTCGAACTTCACGACGTTTCGATCATTTTTGACAAAGTTATGGCACTTTGAACTTTGGGAATTCTGATTATCCTTAACTCAGTGCCATTTTAAGTTATAATTTCCTTTAAAAAAGATTTTCTCTGCAATAATAGGACTGATTGAGATCAAATTTTCACCGTAGGGGGGACTCGGTCTGTACAATATTTTAATGGTAATTATGACGTCACGGGTCACGTGGTTCGGCCGCCATATTGTTTTTAGTGAAAACACGAAAACCCCTTTTTCTCTGCAACGGCTGAACAGATCGAGGCCAGACTTTGCAGGCAGAATCGCATACCCATGACGAACAAAAATGTCAACGAGCATGACGTCATGCGGCACATGGTTTCAGAGTTATGACGTTTTTAAGCATGAACTTTTAAAACCGAGCTCCTCCCTCATTTTCGATCCAATCGAGGGGAAACTTCACAGATCTGTTCAGCATGTCAGTCTACTAAAATGTCCTTTTGGAATTTGCGATAGGTCACATGGTTTGGCAGATATCGTTAAACGAAAATATTTTTTTTAATGGATATCTCTTGAATCGCTAGTACCTCAGACTGTGAGTTGGTAATTAATAATTCACACAGTGCAATACATGCAGGCCGCTCCACGGAGCGATCTTGCAGGCTTATCAATGAGGCGAGGCGTGACACATATGTGTCTCAGCATACATCAGATCAAGTTTGAAAACCAGCATCAACCGTGCATAAATTTGCATATTCGATCATTTTTGACAAAGTTATGGCACTTTGAACTTTGGTAGGGGACATGTATTGCAGCGCAATACTCAGAATGCTTGTTACTATTATTATGACCAACTGTTATTACCAACTTATGGATTTTTGTCCTTGCTCAATCCCTTTCGTTTGTTGTTTTTTGTTTTTTTAATCCAATTTTTTAATTCCATTTTTTAATCCAAATTTTTAATCCCATTTTTTTCATCGTTTCCATTTTTTAATCTTTGTTATAACTCGGCTAGGGTTTGAACCACTGACCTCCTAGACTCAAAGCAGTCCAACCATTATGCCACTGAGGCTCACTTTGATTACCAGCATTCAAAGTTGGAGGTATATGCCTATGTCAATGACATAGTATGTCATTCTCAGAGAGACAATGTATATATTCTGCGCTTGAATCATGAGTTCTGCAGTGAAAATAGTGGTTGTTTCTTGTATTTAATATCTGCTCATTTTATTTGTCTTGTACATCCTTGCTACCGCAGGGTACATCAGGCTCTCATGGTATCGCAGGTGTTCGTGGTAATTTAGGCCCTTTGGGATCTACTGGACTAAAGGGCCTTAAAGGTCACATCGGCAGCATGGGCAGAAAGGTAAGTCGCTAAATAACGGCTGTAATATGTTTCTAAAGCAAAAAACTTGCATGAATGGCAACAATTTCACAATGAAGTTCAGTTGTAAAAAAAAAAAATTCTTATTGAAACCAATTGGCAATAAAGATATAATATTGAGGAGTACAAAAGTGATGTAGAAAGTAAATTATATAGAGTCATCATACACTGATTAGAAACATCCAATCCATGATTTAATCAAAGCATTTTCAGAGGAATTTTCTCCATGATACAATTTCTATTCAAACAAGGTTTATTTGTTTCTATTTTTAGAAATGGTCCCCTTTTCCGAAACCAAAAAATTTAAATACTTTCCGAAGTATTCCACTTCACATCTGCATTTCTTTTCCCACTAGGGTATACCTGGACCAAATGGCATTCGAGGTCCAAAGGGCTTTCCAGGGTTAAAGGTAGGTCACAAAGAGTTTTGAGCCCACAATGCCTTTCTGAGTGGAATATTACCTTGATTTATGCTCCCCACAATTTCCATGGCATTGTCTCGTCATTCATTCATTGTCTCGTCAGGGCTTGCCAGGTATCCAAGGGCAACAAGGGAGACGTGGCACAAAAGGATTGCAGGTTTGCTTTGAAAAATCCAATAAGTTTTTGGATGTCTATGAGTCATCTATTTAATGTCTGTAAATATTGTTGAAATTTTGACCCACGTCTCCCCCAACCATTTCTGTTTCACGTTTGCACTGAAACTTTGTCTCCACTATTTTATACAACACTGACGGAGCATCTCGTGTATGATTGCACAAGCTTGATGGGCCTAAAGGCCTCCACCTGCGTTGAAGTTCTTTGCATATCCTTTGTTATTTTCAAAAATTACACTAAACGGAAAGTACCATGGTTGTTTCCAACAATCCAGCAGAGTACGAGGTGGTTGGGTAATTCTAATGAACAAAAATTTTCTTTCAAGAAAGAAAAGAAATAATGATGATCTTTATGGATCTTTGTAGAATTCAATTACCTTGCACACATATTCTGTAAATGTTGCAATTGCACCAAATAACAATAAAATATATTAAACACATGGAGTGCCAAAAAGGAAACCACACAAATGTAAATTTCTTGCGAGTCCCTTCTCGCCACAAGCCCATTGAACCAAAACCAACTTTCAAGGCCCCTTGTACGTTCAAATTTGATATTATGAAAATCTCCAGTTCAACCTTGATTGTCTTGTAACGCTTGTCTAATTGTCTCATTGTAACGCTCTTGCAGGGAAAATGGCCTTAAAATGCCTGTTTTGTCTCTCATAATGTTTACTTCCTAATTTCCGAACTACTCTCTCAAAACATGAATGCATTGCTCCAAATAAATGACCTATAATAAGGAATTTCATTTATTCTCATCACTTATTGAATTGGACTGTCAATGACTGAAATGTTTTATTTGTTATTGTTAAGGTTATAACATGTTTCACTTCTATTTCTGCATTTATTTATACAGTTCCCTCAAAAAGTATTCACACCCCTTGACCTTTTCACATCTAGTTATGTTACAGCCTGAATTTAAAATGGATGAAATTGAGATTTATTTATTTTTTGTCACTAATCTACACATAATGCCATGTAATGTCAAAGTGGAATTTGTTTTTAGAATTATTTTACAAATTAATTAAAAATGAAAAGCTGAAATGTCTCGAGTCAATAAGTATTCAACCCCTTTGCTCTGACACTCCAAATTGAGCTGAGGTGCATCCAGTTTCCTTTGATCATTCTTGAGATGTCTCTACAACTTGATTGGAGTCCACCTGTGACCATTTCAATTGATTGGACATAATTGAGAAAGAAAACACCTTTCTATATAAGGTCACACATTTGACAGTGCATATCAGAGCAGAAACTCTACCATAAAGTCCAAATAACTATCCAAAGAACTCCAACATAGAATTGTGAGGAGATATAGATCTGGAGAAGGGTATAAAACCATTTCTAGAGTGTTGAAAGTTCCCAAGAGTACAATGAGCTCCATCATTAGGAAATGGAAGAATATGGAACTACACAGACTCTTATTAGAGCTGGCTCTCCAACCAAACTGAGAAACCGGGGAAGAAAGTCCTTGGTCAGAGAGGTGACCAAGAACCCAATGACCACTCTGAGAGAAATAGAGTTCCTTGGCTGAGATGGGAGAATCTGCCAGAACACCAGTCTCTGCAGCACTTCACAAATCTAGACTTTATAGGAGAGTGCTCAGACAGAAGCCACTCCTGAGAAAAAGATACACGACAGCAAGCCTAAAGTTTGCAAAAAGGCATGTGAAAGACTGAGAGCACGAGACAAAAGATTATGTGGTCTTATGAGACTAAAATTGAACTCTTTGGCCATAATGCAAAGCGCTACGTCTGGCGGAAACCGAACACAGCTCATCACCCATCCAACACCATCTCTACCGTGAAGAATGGTGGTGTCATCATCATGCTATGGGTATGCTTTTCAGTGGCAGAGACTGGGAGACTTTTAAGGATAGAGGAAACAAGGATCGAATTTAACCAAATACAGGCAAATCCTTGAGGAGAACCTGCTTCAGAGTGCAAAAAACCTTGGACTGTGGCGAAGATTTACGTTCTAACAAGGCAATGACCCCAAGCATACAGCCAAAGCAACACTGGAATTGTTTCAGATCAAGAACGTACTTGAGTGGCCCAGCCAACGCCCAGACTAGATTCCCAAGGAGAATCTGTGGAAAGACTTGAAGATTGCTGTTCACTGACACTCCCCATCCAACTTGACAGAGCTTGAGCAAATCTGCAAGGAAGAATGGGAGAAACTCCCCAAATCCAGATGTGCGAAGCTGATACAGACATACTCAAGAAGACTCAAAGCTGTAGTCACTGCCAAAGGTGCTTCTACAAATTATTATTGAGTCAGGGGGTTGAATACTTATGTAGATTAGATATTTCTGTATTTCATTTTTAATTATTCTGTATTTTAAAAAAATACATATATATAGGGGGTCTATAAGGGGTCAGTCCCGAGCTACCCAAGTAGATTCCTGAGCTTATTACTGGGGATCTATACGATGAGATGTTTGTTTGGCTGTCTGTTTGTCTGTCTGTGTCTCGCTATTTTTCTCAGAGATGGCCAAATGGATCTTCATCAAACTTTCAGAGGTTCATCCGTGAGTGCCGGGGAGTGTTTCAGGCAAAAACATTTTTTTGAAAAAAGTGAATTTTTGGGGATTTTTTAAAATTGCTGTTTCATTCCTAAGCCTTTGTAGCAATGTCAAAGGTAATATTAAATGATCCCCAACCCCATTCCTTAGTCGGTGTAGGGAAGTGTTTTTGGCCCCCACTAAAAATATTTTAAAAACAAAAATTTATTTCTTCAAAATGCAAACATGATTAGAACAGCACCGTGCAATGCCAGGTACCCCTGTTAGTATGATAAAAAGGTTTCAGCTGAGAGACCAGAGGAAGTGTTCATAAAGATCTTCCTTGTTATCTCGTGCCATTAGTCACAGACATTAGTCGAGTGAAAAGCCAAAGAGCTAATACTGGCTCAATTTCTCCTTCGGGATAGCATATGGTACGATGATTTGCATTGGACTGAGAGGCAATGACCTGGGAAATTGGAACAATCACAGTGCCATTACTTTTTTTTTTACAACATTGCTCTCTGGCTCATGAAGGAGTTTGTAAATATATCATATGCAGTACAATGGGGAGGATAAACATCATTTCCATCATTACAAGGCTATTAGTAGACAATTAATATTTACCCTGCGCTCGCGAAGCGAAAAGGCGTACGTACACATATGTGCCTCCGACTGTATTTTTTAATACATAATTATGACGTCATAGATCATGTGGTACAGGCGCCATCTTGGAAAAAACGAAAAATTGCATCTCTCTCCGAAACCGCTCCATGGAAAAAAAAAATTAAACATGGTGCGTTGTCAAGTACTCTCCATGAGGAATAAGATGTGTTAATGATGATGTAATTGGTACTTTCATTATGACGTCATAATTTGGCAAGTATAACACTTGATCCGATCAGTATGATTTATTTTTTTCTCTGCAACTGTTGGTCCGATTGACACGATTTTTTCACCAAAGGAGCATCTCCTCCTGT
The DNA here is from genome assembly GCF_964187855.1 of Myxine glutinosa. Taxonomy (NCBI): domain Eukaryota; kingdom Metazoa; phylum Chordata; class Myxini; order Myxiniformes; family Myxinidae; genus Myxine; species Myxine glutinosa. The sequence continues at coordinate 98,812,254 of NC_136268.1, forward strand.
AGAATTTTTTAAATTATAATCATGACCTCACAGGTCACATGGTACAGGCGTCATCTTGGGAAAAACCAAAAAACGCTGTACGTCTATATCTCCAAAACCACTCCATGGAAAAAAATTGAAACGTGGCTCATTGTAAAGAACTCCATATGGGGAATAAGTGGCGTCAACGATGACGTCATTGGTGCCTTAATTATGACGTCATAATTCGACAGGGTGTCATCCCTTAGTCTTAGAACCGTTAGTCTGATCAGTTTGAAATTTATTGAGTGTGATCTACACAACAATTATATTGGAGAATGGAAATTTATGATGCCATCACTCACGTGGTCTGGCAGCCATATTGGATCAAAGAAAAAAAACCTTTCAAAAACAGAAGAGTTGGCTCGCACCAAGATGACTGCATTCTAGTTATTAGAGGGATTTGAACCTGGGTTCCACACATAAAGAGCAACAGTCCAGGTGGGAACACTCACTATCAGTAAACCCAATATTGTTAAAATTTTATAAACACACAGTAATTTGGTGTTTCATGTTTATGTATGCCCTGCCCTCATGAGAGTGTTTTATTAATTGTCTTTGTACAATGTTGCATAAGAATAAAACACAGATGAACTGTCACAGAAAGGGATTTTCATTGTGGTATCAGCCTTCTTCTTTATTCACCAGGGAACTCGAGGAACACCAGGGACTCTTGGATCTAAAGGAAGGAAAGGAAAAAAGGTAAAACATGATAGTTGCTGCAAGTAATTATTTTGTAAACTTTGTGGTTTGGTCTCAAGCTGAGGAAACTCATACTAGTCAAGCAATCAGGCATTAATTGCCATCATCATCATCTGTATGCAACACGTGGCAGCGGGATAACATCAGTTCTTGCAGGTGTGATGCAGTGCTGCTGATGCAGTGCCCCCTGTAGATTAGGGCAGGAATTTGGAATTTGGTCCAGGTGCCAGCGATAGCTCATCTACTCTACGCGAAGGACACCGTGGGATCTTTTTCATCCACCAACTAATGCCGGTAGATTGGACGCCCAGCTTAATGTCCATCCGAGGTATGGCACTCACATTGGTGAATCGCCCTGCCTGTGTAACACCGGGAAGGCAGTTTATAGCTGGGTCAAGATTCCAACCCAGGTTGGACAGCTCAGAGGCAAATGCAGCTACCTCTAAGCTATCCTGCCAATCCCAGGAATGAGTTTAGTCTCATGATGAAACCAAGTAGGGTGACCACAAAATCTTGTTCCGGTTGTAAAATGGTGTTGCAACCAAACCAAAAGAGATGCAATGATGTAAACAAATTTGCATTTTGTCACATAATTTATGAAGTTGATTGTGTGGCACCTTTGTAAAGGTTGGTTGCAAGAGAGCTGAGAGCTCCGTCCGGGATGCTCCGTCCCCAATTTCTGTTACGGGGTCCTCCCCTATCCCCTGGTCTCGGTAAACCTCCGAACCCCGAGAGGGTCCCCGGCAGAAAAAATATGTTATTCTTTGTTGAAATCAATCAGTAATGAAACCATCCATGAAACCATCAAATGAAACAATCAAATCAATAAGAAAACCACACCAATGGTTGTCAACGAACAAATAATATATTAAAAGCACACAAGAAGAACCATACAACCATGGTCGGTCCCAACCTCCCCTATCCCTCCCTTTCATTCATTCATTCATTAATTGTGTGGCACCTTTAGTGGCACATACCACATCCAAGCGATAATCCATATCAATCCACGTGTTGGCCATATTGCTAATCCAACATATTGCTTGTCACACTGCTAATGCAATTGGCTATCCTTGCACGAATTGTTTAAAGTCAGCAACAGAAGTTTGGAAAACATAATTATTGACATCCTCCCACAAGAAGAATTGGATGGGTATCACATTGGAAGACCATGGATGCTATGGGACTGGGCCACCATGTCCAATCCATCTACCGGGGAAGTACTCATTTAAGGAAGTCGGGCCCTAACAAACTCCTGTGTGGTGGCTCACTGTCTTGCCGAAAATTAACTATTGGCTACAGTTTTTTCACTGGGGGCCAACATAATTTTCCATAACATTCCAATTCCCATAACATTCCGCTCAACAAAGAAAAATGGGTCTATCACCCTGTTGTGGATTATACCAAACATTACGATTTGAGCTATCATGAATGTGTTCACGAAACTCCGGTGGGTTTTCAGACCCCCATATTCACACAATATGGCGGTTAACCCATCCTGACATGTGACAGATGACTTTATCAGAAAACAGAAGACTTTTTAGGGAGTCGTTGACATCATCAATCAAGTTCAGCACAAAACTGCAAACTCATAGCAAACTCGTAGTGCCGTGGCTATCGTCATTTGGTTCTAAAGCTTGCGCTATCTGCACGTTATATGTGTGAAGATGCAATCTCTTGTGTACAGCTTTGTCTACTGTTGACTTTGGTAGCTGGGGTTAACGTGAGGCACGACAAATAAACTTTCTAGGGATGCGTTGGAAGGTCTCTTGAACTTTAGCAACGGATTCTTCTGAAACGCCTGAACATCCACTTTGAGGCCTATCAATCATGCTCCCTGTGTTCTAGAAACTTGTGAAACCACCTCATAATTCTGGGTAGGGAGTGAGAGTTTGTCGGAGGTAATTTTGTCATTGGTAATTCCGTTGAATGGAGGTAATTCCGTTACCATGTTGACAGAGGTAATTCCATTGAACAGTTGTCACTGATTTGAGCCTGGTGCTGGCTTAGCGGTTGGGGTTCCGGCTTGGGATGCGAAGATCCTGGGTTCCAAATCCCGGTCGATCACTGAATTAACGCCAAGGGGGTTGACTCAGCCTGTCATCCTTCCGAGGTCGGCAAATTGAGCACCACTTCACTGGTAATTCCCTGTGTGTCGCAAGAGGCGACTAACAGGGTTGGCGGCAGGAAGGGCATCCGGCTGCAAAACATTGCTTCAAAAAGGGGACCATGGTGCCTGAAAAAGGCCGACCCCTGCTCGGCGGGGAAAAATGGCCTTAAAAGACGGTTCGTTTTTTTGTTAGTTGTCACTGATTTGCCTCGGTTAACCAGATGACACTTTGAGCTTTCTCTTTGCGTCGTCGCCATTTTTCATTTAGCTATCGATCAATACCAACTGGTCACTCAGGTTAAGATGTGCAAAACAAAGATAAAAATAGCCCTGAGTGGGCTGATGGTTGTCTTGAGGTTGTAGTTCAGACCCCTGCGGAATTCAAAATCTGGGAAATGGCATGGACGTTAGACTGGTGTAAATTTAACAAATACGTAAATTTAAATTTGACTTCCAAGTGCAAGCCAGCCGTTCCTTATCAACGGTTTCAAATGGAGCACTTCCTTGAATGCTTAAGTCACTTGGCAAGCGCTCTACAATAAATTTGGTAACTGAACACACTCCCGATGTTCTTGAGGCCCGAGCCTAGATCTACTGCAATCTATATACCCCAGAGGTGAATGACCCTTCCATTTTGTGCTTGTTGAAGACATCTGGGGCTAAATTATTAATCACAAACATCTTATTTATGTTACCTTTGAAATGACTTCTCAGGAACAAATCGAGGTACTGTGTCTACAATGCCAAATTATCCCAAAATTACCTGCAGGGAGGCCGAGGAAAACGAGGTTCGAGAGGTTCCCGTGGACGCCAAGGTGCAATGGTAAGTCGTCACTTCAACTAATGTGACATGCAGAGTGATGTCTCATATGGTTTGGGTTCAGTTTGAGGTTCCCTTTTCATTGTGATTATGGATCCATTGTAAAATCCACATAATCTCTAATCCTGTGGAATTGTGTCCCCATGTCTTATCCAGGGTCAAGTAGGTCCCCATGGAGAGGTTGGAAAGGAGGGTTTGCCTGGTTTAAAGGTAATTAAGCTGAACATATTACCGATAAATCTCGCGTTTCTGCTCTGGCAAATGTTGTAATTATGTCACCGGAGGTTTCTATAAATGTCTTTATAGCAACGAACCCAGAATGGCATCATTTATTATAATATGCCCATTGCCTTTAAATTGTGCATTGCTGTGATGTGCTGAGTGAAATGTGAAACGTCGTTAGTAATTTCCTCGCAGACTTTCCTTTGCCATTTATAATGCAGGTCCGAAATAAACATATCTGGTTTGCTTTAAAAAAAAAAAAAAAAAGTCGCCATTTGTTCAGAAATATGTGTAGCAGTTTTTAATACACAATTGTCAATGCATGACCAGTTGGCTTGTATGGCCTATTGGTGACTAAATGGACGAGAAAAGGTTTTTCCCACCCGGTGGTTGGAGGGCGTGGAGGTCCATAAGCACATTGCCGATGATGCACAAAGATAATTGGAAAAGAGAAACAAAATAATTCCTTTTTGTTTTAATATTGCTCCGATTTATACGAGACTACTGCTAATCTTCAAAATATTGCTAATTTATTTAGCATGTCATAAACAACAACATTTGAACTAAGTCCTACTGACATAATTCCCATGGTGTTATGTGCTGGAAGTAGGCAAAGGAGAAGGGGAGAGGTGATTGTTGTTGCGAGTTATAAATCACCTGACATGTTAGTGACCTTATTTGATCAATAAATTAAACTCATAGACAAAACTAGACCAGCACTCGCAGAGCGCATAGTCTCACTCATGCGCTCATAAGGACAAAATACCATCGTTAACTGAACACAATACTAGTATGGCCACTGCTATTATGTATGGCCCATATACCCATACACCAACTATTATGTCGTTGCTTTATTACTTGCAAAATAGAAGATTTTTCAAGTATGTATATTGGTCGGTTGTGTTTGTGGTTCTGTCTGGCTGTCTGTTTGTCTGTCTGTTTGTTTGTTTGTTTGTCACCGGCCTACAGGTCACAATTTTCAACCGATCTTCACGAAACTTCACCAAATCGTAGAGTTGGTCAAAAGCAAGAAGCCTATTGTTTTTGGGGTCAATAGGTCAAAAGGTCAACATAGGCCAAAGGTCACCAACTTTGCTAAATTTCTAAAATCCTCAATTTTCATCCGATTGACTTGAAATTTGAAGAGGACTTGCATATCTGGTCACTGAATTCAAACACCAAGTATTTTTGAGGTCAACATAGGCCAAATGGTCAACATAGGCCAAATTTCTAAAATCTTCAATTTTCACCCAATTGACATGAAATTTGAAGAGGACTTGCATATCTGGTCACTGAATTCAAACACCAAGTATTTTTGAGGTCAACATAGGCCAAATGGTCAACATAGGCCAAATTTCTAAAATCCTCAATTTTCATCCGATTGACTTGAAATTTGAAGACGACTTGCATGTCTGGTCACTGAATTCAACCACCAAGTATATTTGAGGTCAACATAGGCCAAAAGGTCAACATGGGCCACATTTCTAAAATCCTCAAATTTTATCTGATTGACTTGAAATTTGAAGAGGACTTGCATATCTGGTCACTGAATTTAACCACCAAGTATACTTGAGGTCAACATAGGCCAAAAGGTCAACATAGGCCAAATTTCTAAAATCCTCAATTTTCATCCAATTGACTTGAAATTTGAAGAGGACTTGCATATCTGGTCACTGAATTTAACCACCAAGTATACTTGAGGTCAACATCGGCCAAAAGGTCAACATAGGCCAAATTTCTAAAATCCTCAATTTTCATCCAATTGACTTGAAATTTGAAGAGGACTTGCATAGCTGGTCACTGAATTCAACCACGTATTATATTTTAGGAAACACAGGCCAAAAGGTCAACATAGGCCAAATTTCTAAAATCACCAATTTTCATCCGATTGACTTGAAGATTGAACAGCATTTGCACATTGAGTCACTAAATAGGGAAACTAACTATTTTTGAGGTCAAAAGGTCAAAGGTCAACTCAAGGTCAACCTTACAAAATCATCATTTTTCATCTGAAAAATCGTCACTTTTCATCCTGTTGACCCGAGCTTTGATCAAGATTGTACATTTTAATCTTCATGAAATGGACAATTTGCTGTATCAATGGAAAACTTTTTTGGAGGGGGGGGGGGCGGATTTTTCAAGTATCGTGCTCCGCATGACGTCTTCTTGTTGATTTATTGATTAATTATAAGGATATTTAACCACCACTTTTGTGCACATTAAGGCTAAATTCCATCAATGAAGGTGAATATGAAAAAAAATTCAAACTATATTCCCCATGGCCAGTCGATCATATGTATGTATTTTCGCATCAATCCTTTAAGTGGTTCTGGAGAATATATTTTTGTTTTTATTTTCAATCCAATATGGCCACCAGATCACGTGGCAAGTGGCATCATACATTTTATTTTTCACTCGCATTGAGTCTTACATCAGATATATGAAGTTTCAGATTTTTCAGGTAAGGATTTTGGTTCAACCAATTATGGCTGGAATACCACTTCACCGATTATGTCATTGTTAACACCCAATATACCCGTGGGGAGTTGATGACGTATGCCAAGTTTCAGTTTTTTCCCCGTTCAGCAGTTTCGGAGAAAATATATTTTCTTGCAATTTTCTCCTTTTAATCCAATATGGTTGCCATACCATGTAACCTATGACGGCAGAGATATAAGTAAAATATTCTCCATGAGGAGTCCCTCCTATATTTAAAGTTATGCATCGATCGATAAAGTTATGCATTTTCTTGCAATTTTCTCCTTTTAATCCAATATGGTTGCCATACCATGTAACCTATGACGGCAGAGATATAAGTAAAATATTCTCCATGAGGAGTCCCTCCTATATTTAAAGTTATGCATCGATCGGACAAGCGGTTGTAGAAAAAAACATTTTTAAAGTGAAAATATATAGTCACACACACACACACACACACACACACACACACACACACACACACACACACACACACACACACACACACAGAGAGAGACAGACAGACACACAGACAGACACACAGACACAGACAGACACATACACATACACACACACACGCACAGGTGTTGCAATAGCCTCACATCCCCTTTGGGGCGAGACAAACAACGATGAAGCACAATCCAAAATGTTACAATTTTGTGAACATAACATGTACTTGTGGCTCATTACATTGTGCTTGAGATCTCCTGCTTTTGTGACTATTATTCCTAGTACAACCTACCTGCTCTAAGTTAGTCTTTTAGCTCGAATAAATGTTATGTCCTTCATTAAAAGTTGAGTTTAAATTCTCCTTTACTTACTGAATGGCCAGAATATTGAATCTAGAGTAACAGTTTCTAAAGTAGGAGTTATTAGCAACATTGTCCAGGTGAAGGCAAGATACCTAACTAAAAGGTACATTATTTTAATTACATTTTTGTCTGCCCAGGGCCTTCCAGGGTACGTGGGTAAACCTGGTCGAACAGGTACCAGCGGAGATATTGTGAGTATTGCAGATATTCACATAACACAGTTTCACGACATTATTCTCCTTCTATTTATCTTTTTTTTAAAATATGTTTTTGAGAGATTCTGAGTTTGTAGGACCATTGATGATGACCATATTGACATATCTGGATGGATGGTCTTACTCGCACCATCAGTTCGCCAAACTCGCCAAGGCAGTTTCATTGGCTAGAGGTCACAATGGGTCGCCACTCTGAAACAGGATCACTCCCAGAAATCTGGTAGTCAATTTGCCGGGCCTCAGAAGGATGACAGCCTGAGTCACTTCCCCTGGTGTTAATGTGGCATCGCTGAGGCAGTGAGGCTTCAACTCAAGACCTTAAAATCCTCAACCAACCAACCGCCTTAACCATTAAGCCACCAGCAAGATTATTACTTGCAAAATCGAACATTTTTCAAGTATATTGGTCGGTTGCGTTTATTATTCTGTGTGTTTGTTTGTCTGTTTGTCACCGGTCTACAGGTCACAATTCCAAAACCGATCATCACAAAACTTCACCGAGTTGTAGAGGTCGTCACAATTGAGAAGACTGTCGATTTTGAGGTCTAAGGTCAAAGGACATCTGGATGTCAAATTTCTAAAATCGCCATTTTTAATCCGATTGACTTGAAAATTGAACAGCATTTGTATAGTGAGTCACTACATTGGAAAACCAACTCTTTTTGAGGTCAAAAGGTCAAAGGTCAACTCAAGGTCAAACTTCCAAAATCATCAATTTTCATCTGAAAAACCATCAATTCTCAAACCGTCAAGGGGGGTGGGAGGTGGGAGAGGTAAAATAAACACATGGACACAGCTAAGACTTCCAGGAAAGAAGTCGGTATTTCAGAAAAGTGGATCTGGGGTGAATTAACGGGGGTAGAAAAGATCAATGTTTTGGATGGGGGAACATAAGAGATGGTGGTGAACAGCTGTTTTAAAGACCTGGAGGGAGGAGTGGGATTGAAGAGAGTGAGGGAGTTTGTTCCAGAGGCGGGAGAAAAGAGGAATGAAAGAGTGGAGGTGAGCAGAGAGTCTTGATTTTGGCGGTTTCACCAGAAGAGGGTTGCTGGCAGATCTTGTGCGACCTGTAGGAGTATTTGGGGGACAGAGCACAGACAGGGCTGGGGGGGGTGGAGGGGGAGCTAGGCCAGAGAGGAGTCGGTAGAAGACAGAAAGACCAGCAACCTGCCTGCGGTGAGTGAGTGAAAGGCCCTCAGAGTTAGCTTCATCGCGGGAGATTCCAATGATTCTGAAAGCTTTGGTTTCAACAGCGTGAAGACGAGCTAGGTGTGAGGCAGGAGCACCAGCCCAGAGGGGAGAGCAGTATTCCATTGAGCTGCGGATGAAAGCCTTGTATGTGGTGAGGAGCTCAGGTGTGCCAAGGAAGGACTTCGCACGACGGAGGATGCCCAGTCGGTGACTGGCATTGGAGGCTAGCTTAGAAATGTGGTTTTCCCAGGAACGATCATGGCAGATTGTAATATAAGACCCAAGAGCTTGAGTGACAGAACTTCTTGGAGAGGATTGTTGAGAAAGTGGATGGGAGGGTTGTCCACACGGTCTTTTTGGAGAGACATAGTAAGAGTGTGAGATTTGTCAGGATTGAAAGACATGTTCCACTTGTTTGACCAGTCTGTGATTTTGGCCAGATCTGCAGAGAGTGAGGAGGCTGTAGACTGCCGATCTGAGGGCTGAGGTATGGAGCAGCAGAGAATGGAGTCATCAGCAAAGAGATAGAGAGGATTTTCAAGAGAGTCAGAGAGATCATTGATGAAGACCAGAAAAAGCACACGGCCCAAAACGCTGCCTTGGGGAACTCCAGCCTGAACAGGAAGGGGAGATGAAAGAAATCCATTCAGGGCCACTCGTTGACTATGACCAGAGAGGAAGTTCACAAACCATGCATGGAGATTTCTATGAATATCATAGGAGGAGAGTTTGGTGGGCAGAGTTGGGTGCCAGACCATATCGAAGGCATGTGATATGTCAAGGGAGACAGCTCTGATTTCCTGTTTGGCATTGAGGACCTCCATCCATTGTTGAGACAGCAGAAGCAGCATGTCCAGAGTAGAGTGACCTGGTCTGAATCCAAATTGATGATCAGAGATCAAGCCATTGGAGAAGAGGAAGGCTTTGATATCCGAAGCAATGATGGAGTCCATGACTTTGCTGATCATTGGGAGCAGGCTGATTGGTCTGTAGTTGCAAGGATCTGTTTTTGTATCTTTTCAATGTAAAGCGGTAATGTTTGCTGATTTACAAAATGATGGCAGATGACCTTGAGCAAAAGAGATTGTGAAAAGAACAGAGAGAGGGTTGGATAGAGTGACAGAGCAGGATTTTAGGACCCGTGGGCTGATGCCATCTGGTCCATTTGCAGAATCAGAGTCGAGGTTTGACAAAAACTTCTCCACCTTGTCAGGAGAGAAGGACACAGAGTCCACGAGCAGTTGGGTTCGACTGGGTAAGGTGGGAACAGAGAGAGATGAGTTTGGGACAAAATATTTTGAGGCAAACACAGAGTTGAGGCATTCAGCTTTCTCACGTGCGGAGTCAGCTGTGTAACCGTTTCAGGTAAGGGAGGGGATGGAGGGGGAACAAACACCAGCAACAGATTTGACAAGATGCCACCAGGATTTGGAAGAGGGAGACAGGTTTGTGAGTTCACTCTTGAGAGGAGAGAGATATTGTTTCCTGGCTCTCCTGAGGGTAGATACACACTTGTTCCTGGCTTTGTGAAAGGAAATGACATTGCCTTCCGTTGGATTTGCCTTCCAGGAGGTGAAGGCAAGTTGTTTCAGGGCAACTGCCTCACCACAAGATTCAGTGTACCATGGACGGAGGAAGGGTAAGACAACTGAAGACGGGATGGGATAAATCTGTGCATATGAGAGAGCAGTTTACTTTGGAAGAATTCCCAGGATGAGTTGATGTCAGAGGCGGTAGAGATGGGAGACCAGTCCAGATGATTGATGGCTGCTTGAAGACCGTGCCAGTCAGCCTGAGTGAAATGCCAGACTCGTCGACGCTGAGGAGGCTCTGCGAGAATGACCAGAGAGATGTCCACTTTAACAAGCAAATGATCAGAAGAACCGATTGAAGCAGAAGAAGAGCAGCAGAAATTTGCAGGGAAGTTTGTCATAACCAATAGGTTGATATGATTGTCATAGATTAATAAAGTGAACTCTAAACCGAATACTTTCACTGATGGGCAATACATTACAAGAGTGGGGGGCAAGAAAGGCCATGTGCAGGTAGAATATACAAGTGATATGGTTAATTTTCCATGAAGGTTAATGAAGGAGTTGCTAATGATAGGATATAATAATTGACCCATCATGAGTCTCCTGTGTTAGTTAATCCTTGCTGGATGTGTTCTCAACCAAAGTCTAACATGTGTATCGTCATCTCATGACCACAGGGTGAGACTGGCAGTCAAGGTCGTAAAGGACTCCCAGGACTCGTTGGGTTTCAGGCAAGTTTCCTCATTGCTTCTTCATTCCAGTAGATTAAACAAAATGTGCAGAATCGTGCTTCTCCTGAAATATCAAGGTTGTCAATCATATTTTTGAAATACTACATTGAGACATGTACATGCTGAGACCGTCTTTGTTTCAGATTTCTTGTATTCCTGCTTTCAAGTTAGCATCACAAACAGAAAAGCCAGCTTTGATTTCCCATACCAAAGGGTTCATGCGAGAAGCTGCATTCTGCCCACACAGCCCTGAGGCAGCAATTAAAGTGATTTAAATCTAAATAAATTAGAATCAAGACTGACAGTTTATATGGCAAACATGCAACTGCGATTGGGCCACCACATGGCCCCATTTCATCCCACATGTGTAATTCAAATCGATAATTACAATGATCCCTAACTGCAACAGTTAGAAGTAATTGGAATTAACGGTCAAAATAAAGATGGTTTTTGCCTGGTCGGGATTCAAACCCAGGCTGGACGGTACAGAGGCGAGTGCTCATCTCTAGTTTATCCTGACAGCCCCTTGTTATCTGACATTGATCATCATTACTTTATGCAACAATCACTTGTGTGTTGGACAAACTGTAACCTCATATCAAATTACAGGTATAAATTTTTTTTATATCTGGATGGGTACAGCATTTCAGCATCCATGTTCACAATAACCTCTGACTTGTGCAGGGTTAAGTGCACAAGGGTTCACGATGACCATTGCAGTTAAGAGGAACTCTTCAATCTTTTTACCTTTTTTATTTAAAAGAAGGTGCTCTCATAATGACGAGTTTCTCCCAGTTAATGTATGATGATGCATTCTGGCTTTGTGGATCAGAAAGTATCTGTTGCTATGACGATGCATTCTTGCTTTGTGCATCAGAATGTATCTGTTGCTATGACGATGCATTCTTGCTTTGTGCATCAGAATGTATCTGTTGCTATGACCATGCATTCTGGGTTTGTGGATCAGAATGTATCTGTTGCTATGACCATGCATTCTGGCTTTGTGCATCAGAATGTATCTATTGCTATGACGATGCATTCTGGGTTTGTGGATCAGAGTGTATCTGTTGCTATTGTTACGGATCCCGGATTTAGGTGAATTACTATTCATGTCATTGCTTATTAATGTTTATTCTATTAAAGGTTGTTGTGGTTAAATGGTTAGAGAGGCTCCGGATAACAGGAGACCGGAAACGGGATAGTGAACCGGAAGGAGAAAAGACACGAGGTCCGGGGGAAGCGGCGATCTTTCTCTTCCTCGCCCAGCTCCGACGCGAGCGTTGTCGATATTGAGCAGCGTGGGGAACGCTGCGTTTGAAAGCCCGTCTGGCGAGAGGAGTTACCTGCACGGGGTAATTACCGGTTATGCGTCAAGCTGCCGTGGGTTCGTGCACGGAACCAAGCGTCCGGCACAGTTCGCCTCAACGTCTACAAGGACGCGTACGGATCGCACCTTGGGCCTCGCGCGCTTTGTGAGCCGTGCCTTGCTTTCGCTTTGCTTTGCAAGGAGGTGTGCGCTGCAGCAGCTGCTCCCGGTACGCGACGTGCACGTTTGGGAGCACGTCATCCAGGGGTTCGTTCAACCACCCCGTGTGCGGAGATGTCGACCTTCACCTTGGTCTGGAGGGGCCCAGAGACATTGTGAGGGACAGTGACCATTGAGGGGTCGTGAGTGGGGAAAGGGGGGAAATATACGAGATGGCCATCTTAGTAATATTGTGATTGATTGTTGATGGTTGTTGATGGATTGAGAATATATTATTAATTAATCCGGATCCTTGGTGTGGGGTTGCTTATTGACCTGAATTGTTTGTGTCTTTCATATTGATTGCATTACGAAAGCGTATAGATCATACATCTTTCTGGCGGGGTCCTCCCACGGTCCGGGGGTCACCAAGACCAGGTAGTTACCGGGAGGACCACGTAACACTATGACGATGCATTCTGGCTTTGTGGATCAGAATGTATCTGTTGCTATGACGATGCATTCTGGCTTTGTGGATCAGAGTGTATCTGTTGCTATGACGATGCATTCTTGCTTTGTGGATCAGAATGTATCTATTGCTATGACCATGAATTCTGGCTTTGTGGATCAGAATGTATCTGTTGCTATGACGATGCATTCTGGCTTTGTGGATCAGAAAGTATCTGTTGCTGTGACCATGCATTCTGGCTTTGTGGATCAGAATGTATCTGTTGCTGTGACCATGCATTCTGTCTTTGTGGATCAGAGTGTATCTGTTGCTATGACAATGCATTCTGGCTTTGTGGATCAGACTGTATCTGTTGCTATGACCATGCATTCTTGCTTTGTGGATCAGAATGTATCTGTTGTTATGACCATGCATTCTGGCTTTGTGGATCAGAAAGTATCTATTGCCATGACCATGCATTCTGGGTTTGTGGATCAGAAAGTATCGATTGCTACGACCATGCATTCTGGGTTTGTGGATCAGAATGTATCTATTGCTACGACCATGAATTCTTGTTTTGTGGATCAGAAAGTATCTATTGCTACGACCATTAATTCTTGTTTTGTGGATCAGAAAGTATCTATTGCTACGACCATGAATTCTGGCTTTGTGGATCAGAAAGTATCTGTTGCTATGACCATGCATTCTGGCTTTGTGGATCAGAATGTATCTATTGCCATGACCCTGCATTCTGGGTTTGTGGATCAGAAAGTATCGATTGCTATGATCATGAATTCTGGCTTTGTGGATCAGAAAGTATCTATTGCTATGACCATGAATTCTGGCTTTGTGGATCAGAAAGTATCTATTGCTCTGACCATGCATTCTGGTTTTGTGGATCAGAAAGTATCTGTTGCTATGACCATGCATTCTTGCTTTGTGGATCGGAATGTATCTGTTGCTATGACCATGCATTCTGGCTTTGTGGATCAGAAAGTATCTGTTGCTATGACCATGCATTCTTGCTTTGTGGATCAGAATGTATCTGTTGCTATGACCATGCATTCTCGCTTTGTGGATCAGAATGTATCTATTGCTATGACCATGCATTCTAGCTTTGTGGATCAGAATGTATCTGTTGCTATGACCATGCATTCTGGCTTTGTGGATCAGAATGTATCTATTGCTATGACCATGCATTCTAGCTTTGTGGATCAGAATGTATCTGTTGCTATGACCATGCATTCTAGCTTTGTGGATCAGAATGTATCTATAGCTATGACAATGCATTCTAGCTTTGTGGATCAGAATGTATCTGTTGCTATGACCATGCATTCTGGCTTTGTGGATCAGAATGTATCTATTGCTATGACCATGCATTCTGGGTTTGTGGATCAAAATGTATCTGTTGCTGCATTCTTGCTTTGTACATCAGAATGTATCTGTTGCTATAACCATGCATTCTTGCTTTGTGGATCAGAATGTATCTATTGCTATGACCATGCATTCTAGCTTTGTGGATCAGAATGTATCTATTGCTATGACCATGCATTCTAGCTTTGTGGATCAGAATGTATCTGTTGCTATGACCATGCATTCTTGCTTTGTGGATCAGAAAGTATCTGTTGCTATGACCATGCATTCTTGCTTTGTGGATCAGAATGTATCTGTTGCTATGACCATGCATTCTAGCTTTGTGGATCAGAATGTATCTATAGCTATGACAATGCATTCTAGCTTTGTGGATCAGAATGTATCTGTTGCTATGACCATGCATTCTGGCTTTGTGGATCAGAATGTATCTATTGCTATGACCATGCATTCTGGGTTTGTGGATCAAAATGTATCTGTTGCTGCATTCTTGCTTTGTACATCAGAATGTATCTGTTGCTATAACCATGCATTCTTGCTTTGTGGATCAGAATGTATCTATTGCTATGACCATGCATTCTAGCTTTGTGGATCAGAATGTATCTATTGCTATGACCATGCATTCTGGCTTTGTGGATCAGAGTGTATCTGTTGCTATGACCATGAATTCTGGCTTTGTGGATCAGAATGTATCTATTGCTATGACCATGCATTCTAGCTTTGTGGATCAGAATGTATCTATTGCTATGACCATGCATTCTAGCTTTGTGGATCAGAATGTATCTATTGCTATGACCATGCATTCTAGCTTTGTGGATCAGAATGTATCTGTTGCTATGACCATGCATTCTAGCTTTGTGGATCAGAATGTATCTATTGCTATGACCATGCATTCTGGCTTTGTGGATCAGAATGTATCTATTGCTATGACCATGCATTCTAGCTTTGTGGATCAGAATGTATCTGTTGCTATGAACATGCATTCTGGCTTTGTGGGTCAAAATGTATCTATTGCTATGACCATGCATTCTAGCTTTGTGGATCAGAATGTATCTGTTGCTATGACCATGCATTCTGGCTTTGTGGATCAGAATGTATCTATTGCTATGACCATGCATTCTAGCTTTGTGGATCAGAGTGTATCTGTTGCTATGACCATGCATTCTGGCTTTGTGGATCAAAATGTATCTATTGCTATGACCATGCATTCTGGCTTTGTGGATCAGAATGTATCTTTTGCTATGACCATGCATTCTGGCTTTGTGGATCAAAATGTATCTATTGCTATGACCATGCATTCTGGCTTTGTGGATCAGAATGTATCTATTGCTATGACCATGCATTCTAGCTTTGTGGATCAGAATGTATCTGTTGCTATGACCATACATTCTGGCTTTGTGGATCAAAATGTATCTGTTGCTATGACCATGCATTCTGGCTTTGTGGATCAGAATGTATCTATTGCTATGACCATGAATTCTGGCTTTGTGGATCAGAATGTATCTGTTGCTATGACCATGCATTATTGCTTTGTAGATCAGAATGTATCTGTTGCTGCATTCTTGCTTTGTAGATCAGAATGTATCTGTTGCTATAACCATGCATTCTTGCTTTGTGGATCAGAATGTATCTATTGCTATGACCATGCATTCTTGCTTTGTGGATCAGAATGTATCTGTTGCTATGACCATGCATTCTTGCTTTGTGGATCAGAATGTATCTATTGCTATGACCATGCATTCTGGCTTTGTGGATCAGAGTGTATCTGTTGCAATGTCGATGCATTCTAGCTTTGTGGATCAAAATGTATCTATTGCTATGACCATGCATTCTAGCTTTGTGGATCAGAATGTATCTGTTGCTATGACCATGCATTCTTGCTTTGTGGATCAAAATGTATCTGTTACTATGACCATGCATTCTGGCTTTGTGGATCAGAATGTATCTATTGCTATGACCATGAATTCTGGCTTTGTGGATCAGAATGTATCTGTTGCTATGACCATGCATTCTGGCTTTGTGGATCAAAATGTATCTGTTGCTATGACCATGCATTCTTGCTTTGTAGATCAGAATGTATCTGTTGCTGCATTCTTGCTTTGTAGATCAGAATGTATCTGTTGCTATGACCATGCATTCTTGCTTTGTGGATCAGAATGTATCTGTTGCTATGACCATGCATTCTTGCTTTGTGGATCAGAATGTATTTATTGCTGTAACCATGCATTCTGGCTTTATGGATCAGAATGTATCTGTTGCTATGACGATGCATTCTGGCTTTGTGGATCAGAATGTATCTGTTGCTATGACCATGCATTCTTGCTTTGTGGATCAGAATGTATTTATTGCTGTAACCATGCATTCTGGCTTTATGGATCAGAATGTATCTGTTGCTATGACGATGCATTCTGGCTTTGTGGATCAGAATGTATCTGTTGCTATGACGATGCATTCTGGCTTTGTGGATCAGAATGTATCTGTTGCTATAACCATGCATTCTGGCTTTGTGGATCAGAATGTATCTGTTGCTATGACCATGCATTCTTGCTTTGTGGATCAGAATGTATTTATTGCTGTAACCATGCATTCTGGCTTTATGGATCAGAATGTATCTGTTGCTATGACGATGCATTCTGGCTTTGTGGATCAGAATGTATCTGTTGCTATGACGATGCATTCTGGCTTTGTGGATCAGAATGTATCTGTTGCTATAACCATGCATTCTGGCTTTGTGGATCAGAATGTATCTGTTGCTATGACGATGCATTCTGGCTTTGTGGATCAGAATGTATCTGTTGCTATGACGATGCATTCTGGCTTTGTGGATCAGAATGTATCTGTTGCTATGACCATGCATTCTTGCTTTGTGGATCAGAATGTATTTATTGCTGTAACCATGCATTCTGGCTTTATGGATCAGAATGTATCTGTTGCTATGACGATGCATTCTGGCTTTGTGGATCAGAATGTATCTGTTGCTATAACCATGCATTCTGGCTTTGTGGATCAGAATGTATCTGTTGCTATAACCATGCATTCTGGCTTTGTGGATCAGAATGTATCTGTTGCTATGACGATGCATTCTGGCTTTGTGGATCAGAATGTATCTGTTGCTATAACCATGCATTCTGGCTTTGTGGATCAGAGTGTATCTGTTGCGATGTCGATGCATTCTGGCTTTGTGGATCAGAATGTATCTATTGCTATAACCATGCGTTCTGGCTTTGTGGATCAGAATGTATCTATTGCTATAACCATGCGTTCTGGCTTTGTGGATCAGAATGTATCTGTTGCTATGACGATGCATTCTGGCTTTGTAGATCAGAATGTATCTGTTGCGATGTCGATGCATTCTAGCTTTGTGGATCAGAATGTATCTATTGCTTTGACCATGCATTCTGGCTTTGTGGATCAGAATGTATCTGTTGCTATAACCATGCATTCTGGCTTTGTGGATCAGAATGTATCTGTTGCTATGACGATGCATTCTGGCTTTGTGGATCAGAATGTACCTGTTGCTATAACCATGCATTCTGGCTTTGTGGATCAGAATGTATCTGTTGCTATGACGATGCATTCTGGCTTTGTGGATCAGAATGTATCTATTGCTATAACCATGCGTTCTGGCTTTGTGGATCAGAATGTATCTGTTGCTATGACGATGCATTCTGGCTTTGTGGATCAGAATGTATCTGTTGCTATGACGATGCATTCTGGCTTTGTGGATCAGAATGTATCTGTTGCTATGACCATGCATTCTGGCTTTGTGGATCAGAATGTATCTGTTGCTATAACCATGCATTCTGGCTTTGTGGATCAGAATGTATCTGTTGCTATGACGATGCATTCTGGCTTTGTGGATCAGAGTGTATCTGTTGCGATGTCGATGCATTCTGGCTTTGTGGATCAGAATGTATCTGTTGCCATGACCATGAATTCTGGGGCACCCTCATTATTCTTATACTTGGCGAGGTTTGTTTTTGATGTATACCGAGACACGCAGTTTCTGTGGTAATAGATCTTCAAGTTCTCATTTTCAGCAAGCTGTGTTTCAAGTTCTACATGCAAGGTGTCCCCATAAACTTTGCTCGCATTGATATAATTATCAATTCGTTTCGTGCCACACCAGTAGTCTCTGAGAGCGATGTCTTCTCATCACACTCAGTGCCATACCGGAACTTAAAGACGCAGCCCTGCTCCATGGTTTAGCTCTAGATTAAAACAAAGAAAGCAAATATTTATTAAGTTTTAATGTTGACAATTTTAGGGAGAGAAAGAATGCTCTGTACACGTCACATCATGTCATTCCAACTTTAGACTCCTGTTGTCATCAGAATATCTGAAACGTAATGGTAATCAATGTGATATTAGTTGAAAAAACATGTTTATCAAAACGTTACAGTACCCATTCATGGTAGTATAGGAGTTGCGGACAACGAGAGGGTAAAACACTTCTTGACTTGTTCAAGGCTCCTTTATTTCAGCAGAACTAAAACCCGACCGGAACTCATGCAGTTTTTATATCTCACATCACTTCCGCCCGATCCTCTTAAAGGGGCGTGGCTCCAACAACCGAGCGCACGCCACGCCCATACCATCAATAGACCCACTGGTCCCGTGCTTGTGGATTATGCCTCAATTGGGGTAACCCCCACAGTAGCATCTTTGTGGTTACAATGGCAACATCAAACACTTTATTTATCAAATCCATCCCATCATGATCTTCGGGTTAGAAAACATTTAACTAAGGCCAAAAATGTATGGTTTTATGTTATATATCTTTAACACTTATTTCAAACATCAGAATGGTCACTTTAGATGGTTACCATGGCAACGGAAAATCGTAACTTATCAAACCTATTTTATCCAATACATTGTGGTCATTAGCATATACCTAGGAAATAAAAACAATGCTCTAATAAACATTTTCTTCAAATTTATGGCAGTTTTGCCATTTTTACAACCTTTTACCGACTTAATGGTAGCCATATTGCTAGTTACCATAGCAACGGTACATCTAATACTTCTCAAACCCTTTCTATTGAATCCATTGGACCCCAAAACATATCTTGGCCAAAAAATAATTTATCTGTTGCAGAAAACATTGAAATAATAGGAATTTTCGAATTTTAGTCCTTTGCGGCAGCCATCTTGGACGCCATCTTGAATATTTAAAATTGCTCAAGGGTGACAGGTCCACACCACCCTAGATCTCATTATATACACCCCAAAGATGAATAAATCAGCAGAGAAAAAAAACTATCAGACATTTTGGGGTTAGGGGGAAATTTGGCCTTTGGCTGCCGGACTACAATGGCTGTCTGCCACATGAACAATTTGTGCACCATTCATAGTTTGTTTCTATCTCGTGTTAATCAAGTTATAAAATGCCAAAGTTGCACAAGGACTTTATGGACACCCCGTACATTACGTGCGATAAAAGGATGTATTCACACCTGATTGCATGCAGTATTTCCTTTTTGGCAATGTGATCACCACTTTCATGCATTGCATTGTGACTTGGTGTTGTTGTTTCATTTGTGTGATATTGTTGGTTTGTGAAGAGATATCTGCATCTGGGTTCAGGACATCAAGAGGGTGCCTACAAATGCTTTCCTTTATCCAATACTGTGGAGATGCTTGGAAGCCTGTTATGAGAAAGGCAAAATGTCTCCCTCTCCATCACCTTCTCAATTTCTGATAAAAAAAAATCCTTTTCAAAACTCTTTTCCATTGTAATTCTCTCTTTTGTATTTTGGAGCATTGGAATATAATTTGTGCATATATGAGGATAGTTCATCGTTTATGTGGACTTTCTCTTTGAGTTAAAATGACCCCTCTGTTCCACAGTACCCTTGACTGCCATTTTGCTTTTCCCCAGAATTCTGACCAGTATTTATGTCACTTCCTGTGTAACTTGCTCAGTATAGATACCACCACATTGCACAAAGTTTCAGCATTTTAATGCTTTTTCCCCCACAGTGCATCAATACATCCACATCCTGAACGTTGAGCCACTCTCTTACTAAATTGCATGCCACATAGAAATACGTAAATTAATGAAATAAACGATTGTTGGAGTTGCAATATTATATCATGATGTCTCGTTTTCCAAATGATAATACATTGGATACCATCTAAATTAAACTCTTCTCAGTTTTTATGATTTGTCTTCTTTACAATTTGAATGGATAGTACATCCTGTTTGTTAAATCATTATCACACAGGGAGAAAGAGGAAACATTGGAGAGCAGGGACCTCAAGGAGACCAAGGGCTAAAGGTATTGGCTACTTTGTTCGACATTTGATAAATATAATGAGTATAATTGAGGATACTTGTAAAGATGAATAAATCCCTAATTTTTGCAAAAAAAAAAAAACTTGTATTTTATTCAGCTCATCATGCTTCCCTAACATAACGTTCATACTCTCTTTAGAATGACCTTCTTGATGTGAAGGCAATTTAAGAAATGGCTTTTTTTTCTTACTGAAGTACACTGTGCTGCATTCATTATCATTAACTTACAATGGGCATTTAAAAACTTTGTAGCAAGTACAATTTATAGGCTGTCCTACACTGCCCCCACATGTCATATAATCATAAATAGCCTGTCCGACCAGTGTGTGTTAGTGTGCGTGTGCGCAGGCCACAACCTTTTTACGCTTTCAGCTTTTATCCTCAAATTTTCAACAAATCTTCATTATGAAAGAATGGAGAAGACAAATTGATATTTGGCTCGAAGGTCAAGGTCACATAAAATCGTGAATTTTCAATAAATTGACTTGAAATTTTATCATAACTTGCATATTGGGTCACTGAAGCCTCGTGTTTTAGGTCAAAGATCAATGTCACATAAAATTGTCAATTTTCATCCAATTGACTTGAATTTGAACAGAATTTGCACATTTGGTCACTGAAGACTATTGTTTTTGATGTCAAAAGTCAAATATCAATGTCACGTAAAATTGTCAATTTTCATCCAATTGACTTGAAATCTGAACAGAATTTGCATATTGGGTCACTCAATTGGATCACTAATCAAAATCAAAAGCCTATTTTTTGGAAGTCAAACGTCAGAGTTGCATAAAATCGTCAATTTTCATCCAATCGACTTGAAATTTGATCAGAATTTGCATGTTGGGTCATTACGCCTATTGTTTGAAGTCAAAATGCCAATGTCACAAAATCGTCAATTTTCATTGATTGGCTTGAAATTTGAAGCAAATTTGCTCATTGGGTCACTGAATTGGTTCACCAATTAAAAGCTAGAAGCCTATTCTTTTTGAAGTCAAAAGGTCAAAGGACAAGGTCCCATAAAATTGTCAATTTTCATCAAATTGACTTGAAATGTGAACATAATTTGCATATTGGGTCACTGAATTGGTTTGCACCAATTAAAAGCGAGAAGCTTATTGTTTGAGGTCAAAAGGTCATGGTCACAGCTACTGATTTTGTACGTACCGGTCTATGACGGCTTGTTTGTTTGTCTCCCATGTTTGGATGATTTCACATGACAAAATAAGAGTTAATTTTTTTTGCCTTTTTAGTGAATAACACTTTTACTTTCGCATGTTTATTGTGTGCGCGGGCCATCTAACTCTGTAGTCCAGCCCAGCAAGAATGAAAAAGGGTTTATACATCGCCTCAAATCCAAACTCACAATAATCCACATCCGATTGACCTCTCTCCCATGCTTGCATGATTTCACATGAGAACATAAGACGTATTAAAAACAAATTAACCTTTTTAGTGACGAATCGTTTTCATTTCACATATTCATTGGATGTGTGGGCCATCTAACTCTGTAGTCCAGCCAGATGAGAATGAAAAAGGGTTTATACACTGCCTCAACATTCATTGTGCCCCTGTGATACTTCATTCACTCTTTTACCACAGCATTACCTTTGCATATCGGCATCTGTATGTTGCCTTTTCACGTGCAAGGGAATGCTGGAATAGATATACTTTGAATATTGTGTATTAAACATTCGCAGGACTATCCTCCTCCAACTACTTTGAATATTGTCTTCTGGGATATCATTTGCATATTATTACTCTGTCACTTATCATTTTCAGTGACAAATAGTTTTATTTTCACGTTTATTCTGTATGAGGTTTATTGAACTCTGTAGTCTGGCCCAGCGAGAATGGATACACTGCCTCAAATCTCAAAACTCGCAATAGAACCTCTGATCATTGTTACCCTGTGATACCTCATTTCCTCTTTTACCACAGACGTACGTTTAGATACTTCTGCATGCGTATTTTTTTTATAGTTTGTACATTTTGTGAAAAGTTTTGTACACTCACTTTTTCCCTTTAACTTATGTGTTTTTAAACGTGGATTTTTCCACTGCTATCACTAGTATTGTGAGGTTTCCCAATTGAACCAGATATTCCAATAAATGAATAATAAAACAAAAGGGAATAAATGCATTGTGTTAGTGTGTAAATGAATAAATGCAAAAGTGAATAAATGCATGTCTACTACATAATCGAAAAACAAGAACTGGTTTTACAGTCGATAATATTTGAAGGGATGCATTCAATAAAATATTTAACAATACCCTAGACTTGTTAAAATTAAGTCTTTCAGATGAATTTTTATTATTTCAGCAATACATTTAGGTAATTGTTACTTTACTACTCGACTGCTAAGTTGAATGTAAATGGTCTCTGAAACTTGAATTTTGATAATGAATTAGGAGAACAATATGTTGTCTTTATTCATCTTTTACTTGCAATTTTATCAAAATTGTAAAAAAAACATGCTTTCGTCATGGGAATTCTTCCGGATTATTTGTATTTAATTAGCCTAATTAACTCAGCAGATCATAACCATCATTTCGGAAGAACTACACAAATCAGAAATTCCACATCAGAAAGCTCCAGTAGAAATACACAAAAACATACCACACACACACACACACACACACACACACACACACACACACACACACACACACACACACACACACACACACACACACACACACACACACACACACTTCATCAATTTATAGTAGAAGGAACAGCTGGGCAAGTCGGGTCACCAGTTCGTCGATCTGGCCATTAGTCATCGCGAATCTGCTGAACTGTTGGACCAGGGAAGAACGCAAGGAACTGCAGAAACGTCCAAGAATGCACGAAATGCCGTTTCTGACGATCAGTTTTCTTAAATTTCAGAAAAAGCCCCAGACCCCCCTTCACCTCCCCCCCCCCCCCCCCCACCACCTCGGCGTTATGGCTTTGTGCACTCCTCCGTCTTCAAATTCCTGGATACGCCCCAACTAATATAGCGGTCCGTTAGGCAAAGCTTCTGTATGTCATTTTGACTCTTGATTCGCTTTCATCCAGTACTTCAGCTGGATGAATTTTCTTTAAATAATGACCACTTGGTGGTCAAACCATTGAAACTGAGTCTAGCTTACTGGGCAGGCATGGGTGGTGTCTTAATTCTTGAATATACAGTATACACTACATGCTCAAAGGTATGCGGACACCCCTTCTAATTAGTGGATGCGGCTATTTCAGCCACACCCATTGCTGACGGGTATATATAATCCAGCACACAGTTATGCAATCTCCATAGACAATCATTGGCAGTAGAACGGGAGGTACTGAAGAGCTCAGTGACTTTCAACTTGGCACCGTCATAGGATGCCACCTTTCCAACAAGTCAGTTCATCAAATTTCTACCCTGCTAGAGCTTCCCCGGTCAACTACAACAACAACAACAACATGCATTTTAAAGGCCATTTTCCCTACTAGAGCGGGGGTTAGCCTTGCGGTCCCCATGACAATCTTCTCCATTTTGCCCTATTTTCTGCATCTCCCCTTGTTAACCCCCTTGCCCGCATTTCTTCTTCCACCATCTTTAGCCAAGTCTTTCTCGGTCTTCCCTGTCCTCTACTTCCTTCTACATTCATTTCCATCACTCTTCCCAACCAGTCACTTTCATCCTTCCTCAACACATGACCAAACCATCTCAACCTGTTCCTCTTCCCAGCATCAATCACAGGCTCTATTCCCATCATCTTTCGCAATTCATCATTTGTCGTCCTCTCTCTCAACGATACTCCGCACATCCGTCGAACCATTTGCATTTCCACCCTTTCCAACCTTCGTTGCTGCTCTACGTTCATTACCCATGTCTCGCTCCCATAAATCATAACACTTCTCACACATGCAGCATACACCTTTCCCTTCAGCTTCAACGACACTCCCCTCATCATCAGCACGCCACTCAGTTCCCGAAACTTCTTCCATGCACATCTCACTCTCGCAACCGTTGCCGAGTCTGATCCACCTTCTCCATTCAGCATGTCTCCGAGGTAGCAAAATGTTTTCACACCTTCCAGCTTCACGCCGTCTCCAAGATCCAACTCAACATTTCCTCCATCTGCAGCTCCCCCTGTGCACACCTTACATTTGAATGTAGCTGCCACACTGGTTAATGACCCTCTCAGACCACTACATTTTTGATGAACCCACTCAGCGCACATTGGACATTGAATGGAGTTCACTCCGACACCCTTCCTACACACAGCAGAGGGCCACTTCCCAGTTCTTTCCACCTCACCACATGCTTTACCACTTGCCATCACCTTTGTCTTTCCGATATTCACCTTCAGACCTTTTGTCTCCATACATTCCTTCCACTTGTTCATCTTTTCCTTCAGTCCATCCATACTTTCTGCAATCAACACCAGATCATCTGCATACAACAACTCCCACGGTAAACCCTCCTTTACGTTCTGAGCCAGCACCTCCATCACAGCTACAAATAGTAGTGGACTTAGTACCGACCCCTGATGCACTCCCACCTTCACCTCAAACTCACCACTGTTCCCGTCCTTCATCTTTACAGCTGTGCGTGCTCTTTTGTACATTGCCATCACTACTCTGATCAACCATTCCTCCACTCCTAACTTCCTCAATGCCCATGTCAATACTTTGCGTGGAACCCTATCGAATGCTTTCTCCAGATCAACAAACCCAGGAAACAACTTCTTCCTCTTCTCCATGTACTTCTCCTGCAAGTGCCTCACAATGAAAAGCACATCTGTCAATCCTCTTCCTGGCATAAATCCAAACTGCATTTCGTCGATCTTCACTTTCTTCCTTATCCTCCTCTCCAACACCCTTTCCAATACCTTCATTCCATGCTCCAATAACTTTATTGCTCGGTACGAGCCACACTCCAGAGGGTCACCTTTCCCCTTGTATAGAGGGACGAGGGTACTCAGTTCTCAATCCACTGGAATGCGGCCTTCTTTCACCACCAGATTACAGATCTCTGTCATTCTCTTCACACCCCAACTTCCTGCTGCCTTCAACATATCTGCCACAACTCCCGTCGGCCCTCCCGCTTTTCGACCCTTCATTGCTTTTATCGCTTCCTCAACTTCCTTCTTAGTTATCTTCTCTGCCGGTCCTAAAACTGGGTTACTCTCTATGTTGCCATCCCATTCATTCTCTGTATTCAACAGCATTTTCATATATCTTTTCCATCTTCCTTTAATTCCATCTGGGTCGACAACGATTTGTCCCACTTCACATTTGTCCCACTCGATCTTCACTTTCTTCACTTCACTTTCTTCAGTTTTGAGGCTTTTGCATACAGTTTTGAGGCTTTTGTATGCAGTATTGAGGCTTTTGCATACAGTGGTGAGGCTTTTGAATGCAGTTTTGAGGTCAACTACAAGTGCGGTTATTGTGAAGTGGAAACGTCTCGGAGCAACAACAGCTCAGCCACAAAGTGGTAGGCCACACAAGCTCACAGAACAGGACCGCCGACGGCAGATCTTGTGCGACCTGTAGGAATATTTGGGGGACAGAGCCCAGAGAGAGCTGGGGGAGCAACGCCAGAGAGGAGTCGGTAGAAGACGGAAAGACCACCAACCTGCCTGCGGTGAGTGACTGAAAGGCCCTTGGAGTTAGCTTCATCGTGGGAGATTCCAATGATTCTGAACGCTTTGGTTTCAACAGCGTGAAGACGAGCTAGGTGTGAGGCAGGAGCACCAGACCAGAGGGGAGAGCAGTATTCCATACAGCTGCGGATGAAAGCCTTCTATGTGGTGAGGAGCTCAGGTGTGCCAAGGAAGGACTTCGCACGACGGAGGATGCCCAGTCGGCGACTGGCTTTGGAGGCCAGATTTGAAAGGTGGTTTTCCCAGGAAAGATCATGGCAAATAGTGAGACCCAAAAGCTTGAGTGACAGAACTTCTTCGAGAGGATTATTCAGAAAGTGGATGGGAGGGTTGTCCAGTCGGTCTTTTCGGAGAGGCATCGTAAGAGTGTGAGATTTATCAGGATTGAAAGACATGTTCCATTTGTTTGCCCAGGCTGTGATTTTGTCCAGGTCTGCAGAGAGTGAGGAGGCTGCAGACTGCCGATCTGAGGGATGAGGAATGGAGCGACAGAGAGTAGAGTCATCAGCAAAGAGATAGAGAGGATTTTCAAGAGAGTCAGAGAGATCATTGATGAAGACCAGAAAAAGCACAGGGCCCAGAACACTACCTTGGGGAACTCCATCCTGAACAGGAAGAGGAGATGAGAGAAACCCATTCAGGGCAACACGTTGACTACGACCAGAGAGGAATTCCGCCAGCCATGCGTGGAGATTTCCATGGATACCAAAGGAGGAGAGTTTGGTGAGCAGGGCAGGGTGCCAGACCGTATCGAAGGCACGGGAAATGTCAAGGGAGACAGCTCTAATTTCCTGTTTGGCGTTGAGGACCTCCATCCATTGTTGAGAAAGCAGAAGCAGCATGTCCAGAGTAGAGTGACCTGGTCTGAATCCAAATTAATGATCAGAGATCAAGCCATTGGAGAAGAGGAAAGATTTCATAACTGAAGCAATGATGGATTCCATGACTTTGCTGATAATTGGGAGAAGGCTGATTGGTCTGTAGTTGCTAGGATCTGTTTTTGCACCTTTTTTGTGCAAAGCGGTGATGTTGGCTGATTTCCAAGCAGATGGCAGATGACCTTGAGCAAAAGATAGGGTGAAGAGAACAGAAAGAGGTAGTGAAAGAGCGGAAGAACATGATTTTAGGACACGTGGGCTGATGCCGTCAGGACCAGTTGCAGAATCAGAGTCGAGGATTGACAGAAACTTTTCCACCTTGTCAGGAGGAAAGGACACAGAGTCCAGGAGCAGCTGGGTACAACTGGGTACGGTGGGTACAGAGAGCGATGGGTTTGGGACACAAGATTTAGAGGCAAACACAGAGTTGAGGCATTCAGCTTTTTCACGTGCGGAGTCAGCCTTTAAGCCGTTTGAGGTGAAGGAGGGGATGGAGGGGGAACAAACACCAGCAACAGATTTGACCAGACGCCACCAGGATTTGGAAGAGCGAGACAGATAAGAGAGTTCGGTCTTGAGAACGGTGAGATATTGTTTCCTGGCTCTCCTGAGGGTGGACACACACTTGTTTCGGGCTTTGTGAAAGGAAATTAGATTTCCTTCCATTGGATTTGCTTTCCAGGAGACGAAAGCAAGTTGTTTCAGGGCAACAGCCTCACCACAAGATTCCGTGTACCATGGACGGGAGGAAGGGTATGACAACTGAAGACGAGATGGGATAAATCTGTGCATGAGAGAGAGCAATTTACTTTGAAAGAATTCCCAGGATGAGTTGATGTCAGAGGTGGTAGAGATGGGAGACCAGTCCAGATGATTGATGGCTGCTTGAAGACCATGCCAGTTGGCCTGAGTGAAATGCCAGACTCGTCGACGCTGAGGAGGCTCTCTGAGAATGGTCAGAGAGATGTCCACTTTGACAAGCACATGATCAGATGAGCCGATTGGAGCAGAAGAAGAGCAGCATTTTTTCTGGGAAGTTAGTCATAACCAAGTCCAGAAGAGAAGATGCTCCGTTGACTGAGATCCGGGTCGGGAAATTGACAGATTGTGTCAGTCCCAGTGAGTCGCAGAAGTCCTTTGCTGAAGAGCCATGGCTGATGAGAGATGTACCCACACCCAGCCAACTGGCATGGTGACAATTGAAATCACCACATATGAGGAAGAGAGAGTTGGGATGGGTAGATAGAAGTTGGTCCATATTATCAGACAGCGAGATGTAGATGGAGTCATCACTGTTTGGTGGACGGTACAACACACATATGAACAAAAGGTGGGAGCGAAGGGGAAGCCATAGCCAAAGGTATTCCTGGGGGTGAGGTGGAGAGAGGGCAGTGGAGGGCGAGTGAGGAAGAGAGATTTTTATAAAGATAGCAAC
Source organism: Myxine glutinosa (assembly GCF_964187855.1). Taxonomy (NCBI): domain Eukaryota; kingdom Metazoa; phylum Chordata; class Myxini; order Myxiniformes; family Myxinidae; genus Myxine; species Myxine glutinosa. The sequence continues at coordinate 98,840,616 of NC_136268.1, forward strand.
CCCACCTCCAGGACGAGGCTCAGGTCTATCATACCGGAGGAGGGAGTAACCTGGGAGAGATACCAAGGCATCAGAGACATCATGAAGGAGGAAAGTTTCTGTTAAGCAGATCACATCTGGTTTGTCAGAAGCAACCTGTATGGAGAGATCAGTCAAGTTTGAGCGAAGGCCCCGGATGTTTGAGGTCCATACCGTTAATGAAGAGGAAGGGGGAGCATCGGATACAGAACAGGGGGGGGAGGGGTAGGGTAAGATGTGGAAGAGGAGTAAGAGGTAGGGAGAGCTGTTGAAGGTGTGTCAGAGATTTCAGAATAGCTTGGAGAAAGGGAAGAATGGAGCGGACAAAAGGTTTGATGGAGATTGGGTGAGGCACAGTGAGGTGTTATTTGAGGAGGGGGAAGAGCGAGGCAGAAGGTTGGGGGAGATGAAGGTGAAAGTTGGAAGGGGGAAGAAGCAGGGAGGATGCTTTGAGGAGGAGGGGTGAGAGGGGAGTCTAGGAGGGGAGGAGCGAGGGAGAGTCTCGGAGGGGAGGGGTGTGGGGGGAGTTTAGGAGGGAGGGGAGGGAAGGGGCAAGGGGGGAGATTTGAAAGGGATGGGTGATTGGGAGGATTTGGGGGGAGGGGTGATGGGGAAGTTTTGGAGGGGAGGGGGGATGGGGAAGTTTTGGAGGGAAGGGGGGATGGGGAAGATTTGGAGGGGAGGGGTGAGATTGGATTTTGAAAAGTGTACGATTCATGGGAAACGAACATTTTTTGCAAAATGAGTTTGAGACCTTCGAGTCAAAAATACGTTTGAGGACGCTGAAGGAGGGGTGGAGTTCTGGAGAGTTTAGGGAATGTAGAAAAGAGGAACTGTAAGAGATGGTATTTTTTTTGGGGGGGGGGGGGGAATGAATAGATTTGGTGAGCAAGACGAAAGCATCCTTTTGTAGGAGAAGAAGAAAAAGGTGTTGTAATATATGAGAGAAAACAGTTGTTCAGGGGAGAGATTATACATTTCTGACCACGTGATCGCGTGATTGCGAACAACGTGAACGAAGAACGAACGAACAAATAAGAACAACATATAAACGACTAAGACCTGAGAAGGGAAAAAAATTTGGGGTTTTTTTTTTTTTTTTGAGTTGAGATATTAAACAAGGAGGTATGGGGTGAATGACTGGGACGAAACAGAGAACGAAAATAATTGCAGCGCATTCGACGAACCGCTGAGAGAAAAACAAAACCACAAGGTCGGAGACGGTACGGTAGCCTAAGCCTACGAGTACTAGGCCTCAGAATACTCGTCACGCATTAACCGACGATTGTGTATACATGTACGAAAAATTAACACCGAAAATTTTCCTAAAGACACGCTATAGGTACACACACCGAAAGATAGATACAGTCTCGACAAAAACACAATTGTGAAAGATTACTTCGCTTCAAAAGCGTGAGCGCATGGAACAGCTTCGAAAAGACGTGACCTCGCCGTGATCTCCGAGTGTGGGTGTGGAGTGTGGTTTTATGGGGGGGAGGAGTGTGGTTTTGGTATGAGGTATGAGGGGGAGTGTGGTTTTAAATCTTTATTTTAAGCAATGATCCAAATATGGTGGAGGAGGTGGAGGTAAGAGAGCATCTGGCGACAAGTAAACATGACACATTGTGTGAAATTATATTGTTGAGATGTTGAGTTCAGGATTCTAAAATAAGGTTGTTATATTTCAGGAAGGCAAACATAGAAGGTATGAGAAGAGAGTTAGGTGCTCCGGATTGGGAAAAGCTAATGTGTGGGGAAGTCTGCATCAGAGAAATTAGCAACCTTCAAGGAGCAATTGTGTAGCGTGCAGAGTACCGGTAGGTATATTCCGGTGAAATCGTAAAAATGGATGCAGAAGGAGGCCAGGGTGGATGAGCAGGGAGGTACGCAGTGTTATTAAAGATAGGCAGAAGGCATTCATGAAGAACAAAACAACAGGACTAGAGTCCAACTCACATCAGTAAAGGAGTAAATCAATGCTAGTTAAGAAAATATCTTGGCAACCCAAAAGAGAATACGAAAAGTATGTGGCCAGAAATATGATACATAACAATATGTTATATTTAACTATACAAGAGGTAAATACAAGGTTAAGACAGGTGTGGGCCCTGATGAGGGGCAGTAAGGGGAACTTCCAATGGCTGAGAGTATCTATCTCAGAGGTGAGCTAGGGCTTTTTAAAAGAGATCCAAGTAGGAATGGAGGAAGCAAAGAAACGGCGAGGAAGATGAAGGGATGCTAAATCTCCAGGACCAGATAATATTGTCGTGTGACTGCTCTCAGACTGCTGTCACGGAAGGCAATCGAGCGTTACTCCTGGGCATTCAGTTCAAACAGCGGATTTTATATATGCGGGGGCAGAAAGAGAAGAAGAGGAAGCTGAAGCGCTTACCTGAGCGATCCCGCCGGGCAGTCTTCAACCTGCAAAAAGTAACTCAAAACGAAACCCGATTTAAAATGTACAGAAAATACCGAAGGGGTTTATTAAACGGAATGCCGGGACAAAGAAAAGTGCAACGATAACTAAAGTCCTAAGACCTAAATGGAGCGCTCCCTCACCAGACTTAGAAACACAGACGAAGGGAAAGATAACCTGGAAAATAAAAACGTGTGGTTATTTGCACTTAGCTCAATTGGCTTGAACCTTGTCAGGGTCTGCGAACGGGTCTGGGGCGCTGGTAGCGTTGCGCGCGAAGCATGTGCGTTGGTGCGAAACAGGCCTCACTATGCCTCGATGAAGGCCTCCCGAGCATTCGTTCACACGTCGTTTCTGCCTTGCAAAACTGCAGCTCTCCGTCTGCGGCTCTTCCTCCTCACATCAGACAAACAAGGGAACAAGGAAACGATGCCGGCCCACAACCTCTTCCGCCAGAACCGAGGTCCAAACGTCAAGACAGGGAGGAGAATCGTCAGCGCTCAACCGTCTTTCACCAAAGTCCGATACCAAGGGGGGGGACAAGATGTCGGTCAGCGCGTCCTTTTATCGGCCGTCTCGTGACGTCATCTGTGACTCTCCACCAATCAGCCCGCAGGCCACCACTGCATGCTCAGCTCTCCACCAGTCAATGCGCCGCTTCTTGCTCACCCTTCTTTCACCAATCAGTGAGTGCCTTCTTGCTCCGCCCTGGCCAATCAGCGAGTCCCTTCTTACCCTGGCCTTCCTGTTGGTCAACTCCCGCCCAATCAATCACTGTCCTTCTGGGCGTGGCTCTCGGCCTGCCCGAGCGATGTGTGCCTGCCATGCGGGATTGTTAGCCCTAGTCCTTTATGCCTGGCTTCCGGGTGGTTTTTATTATTAAGTGTGGTTTAATGGGCACTTTCTCACTAGTGTCTATGGTGTGGCGCCAAAAGGGACAAAGGAAATATATCACTGAGGTTTGACGAACAGAGAATTAACATAATCCCTATAACCAGTTAACGTGCCCCATTCCTCGTAATGGGGACGAAGATACACCTTAATCCGACATCCGGGCTAAACAGGTCCTCTACTTATTACATGGTGGTGGTTCTTCTTCTTCACGACAGTCGGAGCATGATACCGACACAAATCGACCTGACTACATATCACAACCCCACCGACATAACAATATGCATCAAAGAGTATTGATGGAGGGGGCACAGAGGTTAATCGTGATGTTAATCAATATCTTTAACAGCTCAAGAGAATCGGGACAGGTACCAGAGGATTGAGATTAGCAAATGTAACACCACGATTCAAGAAAGGATCCAGAAAAGAATTGACGAACTACAGATGTCTTAGTTTGATTTTGGTTGGAGGGAAGATGTGTTGGAATGGTTAATGAAGGAATGGACAGGAAATCATTTGAATAATCTCAAACTAATTAAAGGTAGTCATTGTCAACATCGATTTACTAAGGGCAGGTCATGTTTAACAAATATATTGAAGTTCTATGATGCAGTTTCTGACTGGGTGGATGAGGGAAATGCAGTGGATGTAGTTTATCGAGACTTTCAAAAAGTTTTTGAAAAGGTACAAAAGAGAAGGCTGTTTGCCGAGGAGAGGATGTGTGCAGTACCACTGTTATTTTCCATCATTTACATCACCAATTTGTACAGTGATGTTAAGAGTAAGGTTTCCAAATTTGCATATGACACTAAGTTTGGAGGTAAGGGAGATATTTGGGAGGGGAGTGATCTGATTCAGGAAGTTCTGGTTACTTTGAGCAAGGGATTGGAAAATGCAGTTCAACACAAAGATATGCGAGATGCTTGAGTTGGTAAAAATAACGACAATAGGAATTATATAATGGAAGGTGCCATATTGAAGTGTGTGGCACAGGAGAAGGGATCTGGAGGTAGTAATACACTTTTGCCATAAAAAAAACAAACATGTAGAATTGACAATATAAATGTTGAAGGACTAGTCCAGTGTTCTTTCCAAGGGCCTTTTGGGCATGAGGGATGTGTAGAACACTTATTTCCACATTTCCACGTAACATAGTTACCTCATAATTGTTGAGCATATGGTTCATACAAAAAACACACACTAATTATATTATTTCACAATCCACTACAATACCACATCTGTCAGAAAATGAGAGGAATCTAATGATTGGACACCTTCAAACAGCTTCTTCCATAAGCAATGATGCAAGGTGGAACATGAAGAAGAGGAACTGTTTATGACCCTATAAGACATTTTCAAGTGACTAGATCATGCCAAGAAATGGACGGAACATGGATAACGATAACGGATCATGCTCAGGATCTATACATTCACACGACCCAACTACACAATCCGTTTCAACTGTACTGGGCATTTTATTTTCAATGGCCATTGTTTTTTCAATGGCCATTTTTTCCCCACCTTTTACATTCTTATTCATCAACATCATATCTGGTGTCCAACTTGCCTTCCTCACCACAGTTGTTATGGGCTTTTGCCACCTTAACTACAAAATTCCACGAATGTTAAATGCAGGCAAACATCAATCCCTCTACCAACTACTCTTTCCATGCTCCATTATGAATTGTCACATCGCAAAAAGACATTCTTCTCCCATAGCTGGCCAAACTAATGGTCTTGTTGAGATGCAGGTTGAGATGCACGTTAATGAGCCGTCGGCCTGTTTTACATCACAACAGTCGATCTATACCTACAGTCGTGGCCAAACACCCTTGCACTTTTTCAAATAACTCACAATCTTACTATAATTCACCAAATGTCCGTCCATCTGTCTGTCTGTCTGTCTGTTCGAGGTACCGTAAAAACTGCTGAACCGATCGCAAAGATATTTTGGGTGGATAATCCTGGGATCTCCAGGAATAAAATAGGCTATTTCGTTTTCCCAATTTCAGCTTTAGTCTCCAGCATTCTCAGGTTTGGACTCCCGCATAACATTCGCGTTCGCATAACATTCATTGTTCTCATTGTGACGATGTTGCTTTCCCGGGTGCCGCGTGATCGGTGCATCAGTTTGTGCGGCACCCTGGAAAGCAACATGTCTCCATCGATCGCTAACAGATCGCTGTCTCCATCGATATTGCCAGGGCCGTAACAGCTATCGGCTCAAAATCCTTTTAACTGTTGATTTGGTACAGTTACACGTATCGGGAGTTTGGTACACGTATCGGGAGTTTGGTACACGTATCGGGAGTACATACGACATAGCGATTGTGAACACGATTATCGATCACGATTCACGATCATCACGATCATAGTGTATCGATCACGATTTGAAACACGATGGAATAATATTTACCGATATGAACAGTGATGTGGCTTTTATTGAAATTCTAAAGATACTGTTTAGATTTTGATGATTTGCGTGTTATATGATTCAACGGATGTTTATATGAATCTTTTAAAATAAAAAAAACCCTTCAATTTCTGATATTTTGCCTTTTCATTTGGGCTTCCCAATTGAAGCCCCGCCCATAGGGCGGGTACCGTTGCTAGTTTTCTCTAAAACGAAGTTGAAATTGACAAAAGTATTTGGTCTCCACAATTCTTTATTTTACTGGTAATATTACAGAACCTTTTTTTGATTCAGAACTTAATATCTCCTTTTAAATCAGAAAATAAAAAGAAATGGCATTGGCAAAATCATTGACACCCTCGACTTAATATTTGGTAGCACGGCCTTTGGACAAAATAACTGCAGTTAAGTGCTTCCTATAGCCATGAACGTACTTCCTACACCTCTCTACTGGCAGTTTGGACCACTCTTTCTTTTTTTTCTTTTTTTTTTTGTATACTGAATCGAGGCTCGTGAAAGAGCTAACATTTACTTCACAAACAAATCAACCAGACAAACAAAATATAGAAAAAGAGGGAGCGGAAAACAAGATGGGGAGAGAAGGGGAAGCACACAAACACAACATTTGAGAGTAGGGAGATGTGTGGAAGGGAGAGGGCTTGGGGGGAGGAGGCGTGGGAAGGGGGGGGGGGAGGGGAGGGGGAAGTATAAAACACAAGGACACCAAGGACTTCCACGACAGAAGTTGGTATTTCAAAAAAGTGGAATTGGGGTGAAATTAGCGGGGGTAGAAAAGGTCAAGGTTTTGGATGGGGGAAGATAAGAGATGGTGGTGAACAGCTGTTTTAAAGACCTGGAGGGTGGAGTGGGATTGAAGAGAGTGAGGGAGTTTGTTCCAGAGGTGGGAGAAAAGAGGAATGAAGGAGTGAAGGTGAGCAGAGAGTCTTGATTTTGGCAGTTTGACCATAAGAGGGTTGCAGGCAGATCTTGTGCAACCTGTAGGAATATTTGCGGGGCAAGGCCAGAGAGGAGTCGGTAGAAGACGGAAAGACCACCAACCTGCCTGTGGTGAGTGAGTGAGAGGCCCTTGGAGTTAGCTTCATCGCGGGAGATTCCAATGATTCTGAATGCTTTGGTTTCAACAGCGTGAAGACGAGCTAGGTGTGAGGCAGGAGCACCAGCCCAGAGGGGAGAGCAGTATTCCATTGAGCTGCGGATGAAAGCCTTGTATGTGGTGAGGAGCTCAGGTGTGCCAAGGAAGGATTTCGCATGACGGAGGATGCCCAGTCGGGCATCAAGGATGTACAGGTTGTCTTCTTGTGCAAACTGCTCCAGTTCTCCCAGATTTGAAGGGATCTCTCCACAGAGGCAGCACAGCAACCCCAAAACATCATTGAACCTCCTCCATGTTTGACTGTAGGGAAGGTGTTCTTTTCTTTGAAGGCTTCATTTTGTTTTCTGTAAACATAGAGATGATGTGCGTTACCAAAAAGCTCTAATTTGGTCTCATCTGTCCAAGGGACATTTTCCCAGAAGGATTTTGGCTTGTTCAGGTGTGTTTTGGCAAGCTACAGTCGTGCTTTCTCAGCAGTGGGGTCCTCCTGGGTCTCCTACCATAGGACCCCCTTTCATTGTCTTGGCGATGGATGGTATGAGTTGAAACTGTCGTACCTTGTGTCTGAACGTGAGCTTGAATCTGTTTGGCAGTTGATCGAGGTGCTTTCTCCACAATTCAAACAATCCTTTGCTGCAATCTTCGATCAAGTTTACTCTTGCGGCCACATCCAGGGAGGTTGTCTACAGTGCCAAGGGCCTTAAACTTCCTGATAACATTGCATACGGTGGACACAGGGACATCAAGGTCTCTTTAGATGGACTTGTAGCCTTGAGATGGTCCATGCTTGGCTACAATCTTGTGTCTGGCCTCCTCAGACAATTCTCTGGTTTTCTTTCTTTTCTCCATGCTCATTGTGGTACACACAGTGACACAAAACAGCAGAATGACTTCTTTTCTCCATTCAAACTGGTTGAATGAGTGATTTTTTTTTTTTTGCAGGCACCTGCATCTCACCACAGGTGAGTTCAATTCCAAAGTAAAGGAGAATCACCTGCTTGAAGTCTAATTATTTCGAACAACTTCTAAAAGGTGCCAATAATATTGTCCGGGCCATTTTCGGATTTCTGTGTGGAATAAGCTAAGATTTCGTAATTTTTTCAGCTTTTTTTGTTTTGTTCCACTATACACAAATAAATACATATGTGGATACCAAAATATTTTTTCATTTCAACAATTTTCTGGAAGATATGGTGCATTATTGGAAAAAAAAAGTGCAAGGGCGCCAATACTTTTGGCCACGACTGTACATTCTCCTCCCATAGCTGGCCAAACTAATGAACTCCCTGCAAGGCTCACATGACAGTTGAGTCAGTGTATTATTTTAAAATTTAGTTGGATATCGATCTTTGAAGTCGTGGGAATTAAGGAGTAATAAGATGTTGGCATGATTGTGCAGGCTTGGTGGTCCTAATGGCCTCTTCCTGTATTTAAGTTCCCTGTATAATCAAATCTGGAGTCAAGTAGGTCCTTTCCCCCAAGCCATTTATACCCCCCTTTTAATCCAGCCTTCTCCTGGATGTAATATTTCCATCAAATTTGTCAATGTATAAGAATATGATTCTTCTTGGCTATTTGTTGGCAGTTTTTGTCGAACCATTGAAAAGTATTCAGACATTTTGTCATTTTTGACCTTTCTAGGCTATTTTTCTTTCTATATTCTTATAGTCTATACTCAAATACACATTGTATGTCACGAGGCAAGCATTCGTTTAGTATTTGAAATTGATGTGTGAATTTATTTTAATTTCAAACCAGACACGATTGTTCGATACCTGATTTAAGGTCGAGGCTTGGTCTCGATGCCAAAAGAAGCGAGTTCATGCATCTCCTCTGCACTCAATACATTGTGTAATGCATCACACCTCTGCACTCCATACACTCATTACAGTCAACATGAGTGTTCTTGTGTTCCAGGGCAAGCATGGGAAGATAGGAAGGAGAGGAAGCAGGGGAGTCAGAGGGAAAAAGGTGATCAGATTTTCCTGCTCTATAGCTGCATCATTAATAAATACAAGGATCCACATTTAAAAGGTTCTGGCTTTACAGATCAAGTTTGAAGCTATTGATTGTGATTAATTAGTTTTTTCCACTCAGCAGCATCTGCCCAAAACCCAAGGCCACAGTATTACCTTTTCCCTTTAGGAGAAAAGGTTCAGCACACCTTTTTCCTATAGGAGAGCACAATGCACACAATATCAGCTGAAAACAACATTATCACTCAAATTTTTTCCTGGACCTGGAATGATCATCTATAGAAATTGTAGGTCTGCAGGAGTGCAGGAAATTAAATGTATACATTTCCATGTGTGCACACCTGCCCCCTGGATGCCATCAGGAATAAGATAATTATTATTCTTTCGGAAAAAGTGCATTATTTTCCCAAAGCAACACAGTTTTTATTTCCTTTGAATTTTTGGTTCTGTATTTTCATTTTAAGAGAAAACATCATATGTCGATGCGTTGTTCACTTGATGCAATTTGATGTTTCTCACCAGGGAAAGAGAGGAAGGCGGGGTTCACCGGCACATTCAGGATACATTGGACTTTCCGTGAGCACGCCTTTGCATGGTCACCCTCCAGTTTTCCTCTGTCACAGCCTGTTCTGCAAAGCTGAACTTGAACGTAATTTATGTACGTTTTGCGTGTAGCCTTGGCAACCTCATGAGCCACGTGCAATCAATAGTGAGGACCAGGGGAGGAAAATGGGAAGGGGCGGGGCATATTTCCTGGGAACACTCCGTTTTCCCTCCTGCTGCTCTTGTGCTTTAATGGAATGTCCGCTTACTCAAAGCCACACAGTCATGTTCAGTTATGAATTGCAATGTGGATGTTTTCATCTCCTCCTTAAATTTCCAATCCCTTACTAATCACCATCCCCCTTACCCACTACACATCACATGCACACACTAGCAAAGATTTTCTTTCACACAGTAAAAAGCTTGTGCGGTAGCTTTTGAACTATTTCTCTAACTAAACAATTTAGGCTGGCAGGATAGCCTGGAGATATGCACCCTCACCTCTAGGCTCTCTAGCCTGGGTTCCCACCTCGGCCAAGCTATAAACTGTCACCCTGGTGTTTCGCATGCGGGGTGACCCATCAATGTGTGTGCCATCCCCTAGGATGGATGTGTCATCTGCTACAAATTACAAATTCCTGTTCTAAACTACATGCGGGTACTGCATCAGTGGCACAGTCACACCCTACCTCAACAAATGATAGTACGGCCTTGTGCTGCAAACAGAAGAAGAAGAAGAAGAAGAAGAAGAAGAAAATTTAAACACTCAGGACATTGCTGAGATAATGTGTGTGCGCCGTGCTTCTGCAGAATGGACCAATTAGCTGTAAAATAATGAATATTGTTATTATTATTGTTTTGATGGACTCTGATCTCTTCTTGTTTGTTCTGTTTCAGGGACTGTTTGGTAAAAAGGTGTGTTTTCTGCACATCACTGAACAATTTCTTCATCCATTTACTCAGTCTCTTAATTTTTTTTATTCAATTTAAATTTGGCAATTTTATTGTGACGTCGCTTTCAACGAGCCTTGTTTTTTCAAGGGAGAAAAAGGTGTTCTTGGAGTCAGGGGCCCGAAAGGACCACGCGGACCCCCTGTGAGTGAAACTTTCTTGAGTTGTAATAACTCCTTTTTCCATACACCACTTGCCAGTTACAGACTCTAAACCTATAAAATTATATGGCTGATTATTTAAAGGCATCAATTTTAAGTTCAGGTCCACATGCTTATAGAGCACAGTAAATGACTCCGCATTTTAAAATTGGGAAACCTCAGCATTAAGCAAATAGATATTTATGTGCCCATAAATGCAGTGCTTTTTCAATAACACTTCAATAACATTTGCCACCCTACACATTTTAATTTATTCATTTACATTTTGGATATCCTCCACTTGCATGAGAACTTGATGCTGGACAGAGAAGTTGCGCTAATTCCCATTTCTTGTTTCAGGGAGTCCCGGGCAGGCGAGGCTTGAGCTGGACAGAGCAGGTAGGTGTTTTTAATTTTGAGTTGGATGGAGCAGGTAGATGTTTTTTAATTTTGAGCTGGACAGATCAGATCAGTGCTTTAATTTTGAACTGGGCAGAACAGGTAAATGTTTTTCATTTGGAGCTGGACAGAGCAGATAGATGCTTTTAATTTTGAACTAGGCAGAGTAGGTAGATGTTTTAATGTTGAGCTGGATGGAAAAGGTAGATGTTTTTAATTTTTGAGCTGGAGAGAGCAGGTAGATGTTTTTAATTTTGAGCTGGACGGAGCAGGCAGATGTTTTTTTTATTTTGAGCTGGATAGATCCGGTAGATGTTTTGAATTTTGAGCTGGATGGAGCAGGTAGATGTTTTTAATTTTGAGCTGGAGAGAGCAGATAGGTATTTTTTATTTTGAGCTTGATAGATCAGGTCGATGTTTTAAATTTTGAGCTGGACGGAGCTGGTAGATGTTTTTAAGTTTCAGCTGGAGAGATCAGGCCAGTGTTTTTTATTTTGAGCTGGACAGAGTTGGTAGATGTTTTTAATTTTGAGCTGGACAGATCAGGTAGGTGCTTTAATTTTGAACTGGCCAGAAAAGGTAAATGTTTTTAACTTGGAGCTGGACAGAGCAGATAGATGCTTTTAATTTTGAACTGGGCAGCGTAGGTATATGTTTTAATGTTGAGCTGGACAGAAAAGGTAGATGTTTTTAATTTTTGAGCTGGAGAGAGCAGGTAGATGTTTTTAATTTCACTCCACTTCCAACGTTCGCAGCTGAAAAATTCCCTTTTTGAAACATTTGCTAATTTTCCACTTGCATCTGAGAATCTACAGGACACGTTTTGAATTCAATTTTTGATGCAGGACAGCTGCACTACTTTCCCACAGTGAAAAAAAATTGGGTTTTAAATGACTGACAATGGGCACACTGTGTGGGTGTTTTTTGAGTGTGGTCTGGTTTCCCTCTGTTTCCTTAAATCAGTGCAACTTCGATTTTACAGTGAATATGCAATTCTGTCACGACATTATAAGTTATTCTCAACTATTTCCATTGAATTGCTGTTCACTTCACATGTGTATCTGGGATTTGCTTGGCTATTGTTATGCAATTTGCGGGAGTCAGTACAAGTGTCGGAATATGTCACGACCGCCCTCTCAACAGTCCTTTGATTGAGTTGCATTCTCAGATGATTGTGTGTGCATTGGCTTGCTTCTCGGTAACCTTCATATAATGACCAGGTTGTAATAGCACAGCTGCGGGAGCTGCAGATGCATGCCATGGCCCTTATAGGCCCCTTGCGGGGAGACAAGGAGCGGCCTTTCACTACATGTCGCGAACTCAGCATGTGCCGACCGGAGCTGCCGGATGGTGAGTCACAAGTCACAGTGCTACTACAAGCCAACTCTCTGCAGGGCTAACACTTGTATGTCTGATGGTTAGAGCACCTTGATACTATAGCTTGCATGTCTGATGGTTAGGGCACCTCGATACTATAGCTTGTATGTCTGATGACCCAAAATGTGAGGTTTACTTTTCTTCCCATGACGGTTAGCATATCTTTATCAATTTCCAAATGTTAAAACCTATCATTCAAATTGTTTGCCGCCTAACAACAAATTCTATCTAGTATTCCGCCAAAAATTTTGTAGACAAGCTAAGGGATGTTATGACCAAAATGCTACAATGATTATATTAGGCCTATGAGGTCGAGATACAGCTGTAGACAAAACAACAACAGGCATTTTAAGGCCATTTTCCCTGCTAGAGCGGGGGTTAGCCTTGCGGTCCCCATGACAATGTTCTCCGTTTTGCCCTATTTTCTGCATCTCCCCTTGTTAACCCCCTTGCCCGCATTTCTTCTTCCACCATCTTTAGCCAAGTCTTTCTCGGTCTGCCCCGTCCTCTACTTCCTTATACCAGTCACTTAGCTTAGCTCTTCTCAACCAGTCACTTTCATCCTTCCTCAACACATGACCAAACCATCTCAACCTGTTCCTCTTCACAGCATCAATCACAGGCTCTATTCCCATCATTTTTCGCAATTCATCATTTGTCTTCCTCTCTCTCAACGATACTCCACACATCCATCGAACCATTCGCATTTCCACCCTTTACAACCTTCGTTGCTGCTCTACGTTCATTACCCATGTCTCGCTCCCATAAATCATAACACTTCTCACACATGCAGCATACACCTTTCCCTTCAGCTTCAACGACACTCCCCTCCTCATCAGCACGCCACTCAGTTCCCGAAACTTCTTCCATGCACATCTCACTCTAGCAACCGTTGCCGAGTCTGATCCACCTTCTCCATTCAGCATGTCTCCGAGGTAGCAAAATGTTTTCACACCTTCCAGCTTCACGCCATCTCCAAGATCCAACTCAACATTTCCTCCATCTGCAGCTCCCTCTGTGCACACCTTACATTTGAATGTAGCTGCCACACTGGTAAATGACCCTCTCAGACCACTACGTTTTTGATGAACCCACTCAGCGCACATTGTACATTGAATGGAGTTCACTCCGACACCCTTCCTGCACACAGCACAGGGCCACTTCCCAGTTCTTTCCACCTCACCACATGCTTTACCACTTGCCATCACCTTCGTCTTTCCGATATTCACCTTCAGACCTTTTGTCTCCATACATTCCTTCCACTTGTTCATCTTTTCCTTCAGTCCATCCATACTTTCCGCAATCAACACCAGATCATCTGCATACAACAACTCCCACGGTAAACCCTCCTTTACGTTCTGAGCCAGCACCTCCATCACAGCCACAAATAGTAGTGGACTTAGTACCGACCCCTGATGCACTCCCACCTTCACCTCAAACTCACCACTGTTCCCGTCCTTCGTCCTTACAGCTGTGCGCGCTCTTTTGTACATTGCCATCACTACTCTGATCAACCATTCCTCCACTCCTAACTTCTTCATTGCCCATGTCAATACTTTACGTGGAACCCTATCGAATGCTTTCTCCAGATCAACAAACCCAAGAAAAAACTTCTTCCTCTTCTCCATGTACTTCTCCTGCAACTGCCTCACAATAAAAAGCGCGTCTGTCGTTCCTCTTCCTGGCATAAATCCAAACTGCATTTCGTCGATCTTCACTTTGTTCCTTATCCTCCTCTCCAACACCCTTTCCAATACCTTCATTCCATGCTCCAATAACTTTATCGCTCAGTACGAGCCACACTCTAGACTCTAGAGGGTCACCTTTCCCCTTGTATAGAGGGACGAGGGTACTCAGTTCCCAATCCACTAGAATGTGGCCTTCTTTTACCGCCAGATTACAGATCTCTGTCATTCTCTTCACACCCCAACTTCCTGCTGCCTTCAACATATCTCCCACAACTCCCGTCGGCCCTCCCGCTTTTCTACTCTTCATTGCTTTTATCGCTTCCTCAACTTCCTTCTCAGTTATCTTCTCTGCCGGTCCTAAAACTGGGTTACTCTCTATGTTGCCATCCAATTCATTCTCTGTATTCAACAGCATTTCCATATATCTTTTCCATCTTCCTTTAATTCCATCTGGGTCCACAACGATTTGTCCCACTTCATCCTTCAAGCAACTCACCCCCATCACATCACACCTCTCTTTCGCTATCTGCTTTGCAATCCTGAATACTGCTTTCTGACCCTCTTCCGAATCCAAGCGTTCTCCGAACATTTTCCTACATGCCTCCTGCACCTTTGCTACCTCTTTCTTTGCAGCCTTCTTGGCTGCCTTATAACTTTCATGCTCTGCTGTTTCTGCTCCCGTACCCTTCGCCTTCTGCCACTCCTTGAACTTCTTCCTCTTCTCGTCAATCCTCTTTCCAACTTCATCATCCCACCACCAAGTTTCCGAGTGCCTCGGTGGTCCTTTTGTCCATCCACATACCTCACCAACGGCTCCCAACAGACTAGCTTTCATTGACATCCAACCACTTTCAAGCTCAACCACATCATCCTCGACCCTACTCAGCCTCTCTTTTAATGCCTCCCTTACTGTCACCTCTTTCAACCTCCACACCTTCATTCTCGGTTGGTACTTCACTCGCCGAGCTCTCCTCGCACCTTTCACCCTTATGTCGCAGACAACCAAGTGGTGCTGTGAAACACTGAAACAGCCTCCTCCCCCGGGATCACCTTTGTGTCCCGGAGGTGCCCCCTATCTCGCCTACGCACCATCAGGTCGTCAACGGTTGTCGTCGACCCACCTGACGTGTATCTGAGAGCACGCTTATTATCCTCTTTCTGGACCTGAGTATTACAAATCAACAAATCAGCTCCATCAGCAAACTCCAAAATCCTTTCACCTTCTCCATTTCTCACACCATATCCGTAACCCCCATGAACTCCCTCAAAACCATCCATACTCCTTCCCACATGTCCATTTAGGTCTCCTCCTACCACAACAACTTCCCCATCTTTCACGTTTTCCATCAGCTTCTCTATCGCACACCAGAACTTGTCCTTCTCTTCATCGCTCCGACCAACCTGCGGAGCATATCCCGAGATGACATTCACCAAGAGCTTTCCAATCATCATTTTCACCATCATCAACCTATCACTCACTCTAGTCACACTCACCACACTGTCTACAAACTCCTCAGAAAACAGGACACCAACACCATTCACGCCCTCCAGGCACCCTTGCCACACAAACTTGTAGCCGAAGATCAATATAGCCAACTGATTAAAATATATCACTGTTTAATTCAAAGATTACAAGGAGCTGATACTCTAAGTCCCCCACCATTTTGGGTAGCATGCGGTATAGATCTGTGTAATGTGAAAGTTAAATCTTGAACGGTTTTTTAAATGTCACATACACAAGCCAAATTACTGAGATGGTTGCCATGGCACCAAAATTCAGCCAATCACAGTCGTGATGTAATCAGGTTGAGATAATGTGATGACGAATAGATATCTGTAATCTTCTCATTGTTTTACGGCCACTATTCTCCCATGTTATTGTGGGGTCAGCCAGGGCCAAGTTGGCCCAGGTCTTCGCAAACCGGCTGGCCAAGCCCGACGTTCGACTAGTTATGGCAGGAATTTGGAATTTGGCCATGGTGACGGTGACAGCTCGCCAACTCTTTGCGTAGGTTGCCATGGGATATTTAACCTCCATCAGAAATCAATGCTACTTGATGGGTCTTTAGCTTAATGTTTCATACAACAGTTGGCACATCCATTGACGCCAGGATGTATTGATGCTACTGCAAGCCAGCAGGATGACAGTTTATAGTTCAGTTGTGAATTGAACCCAGACGAGGTAGCTCACAGGTAATTGTGCTACTTCTACGCAATGCTGGCTGCCCATTTGAACAATTCCCCTTGCTGCTCTCTCCAAAAAATTGGAATTATAACTCAAATATTTTATCGGATTGTAGACCTCAACATATTGCAGTCTGTGCACAGTGAAAGTCTGTATTCACTATTCTTTTTCTTTGTTTCTTCGCCCAAGAAATTTAATTCACATGGAAATTAACAGCATCATCCATGGGAATCCCAATGCATGGCTTGCGGACTTCCTCTCCTGCCGTAGTCAACGTGTGGCTCCAAATGGAATTCTCTCATCCTCTTCCTGTCCAGGCTGGAGTTCCCCAAGGCAGTGTTCTGGGCCCTGTGCTTTTTCTGGTCTTCATCAATGATCTCTCTGACTCTCAGGAAAATCCTCTGGAATATGACAAGTGGAATATGACTTTGAATCCTGACAAATCTCTCACACTCACTATGGCTATCTGAAAAGACTGTCTGGAAAACCCTCCCATCTACTTTCTCAACAATTCTCTTGAAGAAGTTCTGTCACTCAAGCTTTTGGATATCACTATCTGCCATGATTCATGAAAAACACATTTCCAAGCTGGCCTCCAAAGCCAGTCGCCGACTGGGCATCCTCCGTCGTGCGAAGTCCTTCCTTGGCACACCTGAGCTCCTCACCACATACAAAGCTTTCATCCGCAGCTTGATGGAATACTGTTCTCCCCTCTACGCTGGTGCTCCTGCCTCACACCTAGCTCGGCTTCACGCTGTAGAAACTAAAGCTTTTCGAATCATTGGAAAAATGTCCCGCGATGAAACTGACTCTGAAGGTCTTTCACTCGCTCACCCCAGGCAGGTTGGTGGAATTTCTGTCTCATACCGACTCCTCTCCAGCCTAGCTCCCCCAGCTCTGTCTGTGCTCTGTCCCCCAAATATTCCTGCAAGATGCCCAAGATCTGCCTGCAACCCTCTTCTGGTGAAACTGCCAAAATCAAGGCTCTCTGCTCACCTTCACTCCTTAATTCCTCTTTTCTCCCGCCTCTGGAACAAACTCCCAAAACTCTCTTCAATCCCACTCCTCCCTCCAGGTCTTCAAAACAGCTGTTCATCACAATCTCTTATCTTTCCCCATCCAAAACCTTGACCTTTTCTACCCCCGTTAATCCACCCCAAACCCTCCTCCTTCAAATGCTCGTTTTATTTCCTGAAATCCCCTGTAGTGTCCATCTTGTTTATCCCGTGTACCCGCCGCAGCCCTCTCTCTTTCACAGATGACCTTGTTCACTACTGTTGTTATGCTTCCCTCTCTCTCCCACTCCCTTTATGATATGTTCTACGTGTTAGCTCTTCTATGAGCCTCGACCAAGCATACAAAAAACATCATTGATGTTTCCAAAGTGCAATACATATAGATAGAATGTTTAGGACTGCCTATAGCCTCTTTCAGTAAGAAATTGGTCCTTATGATGCAAAGGTCACCTGCTGAACCTTTTCATTGAGTCCTCCATACTAGAAAGTGTATCATATGGAATGAGCCCAAAGATTGACTTTTTGAAAGAAATATCATGAATCTCAACCTTCCACCAGTGAATTTTCAAAGATGGAACTGTTGGGTTATGTCACGTGAAACCAATCATGCATTTTGATGCAATTCCCTGACTGTGCAGCACTACAACTAAGTTTTAATCAGATCTAATTTTTCTGACAATCAAATACAGATGAGACAACTCACAGATCTACACGAGTATGCAACCATTTGACCTATTCTGGCAACTGTCTTTCAATTCCATGTAATTTTTTTACATACTATGTAAATTGATACCACAAATAAAAATGATTGTGGTTTTCTGAAGGTCTTGTACAAATACTGCAAAATGACAAACTTTTCCCGATCAATGGTTGAGCACTGTCAAAGCCATTCCAGAACAAACAAAACTGGTATAGTTACCATTGCAGAGCTTTGCCCGGATATATAGATTACAGTAGATCTGAGAATGAGCGATAGTCATGGCTAAAATATTGGCACCCTTGCACTTTTTTCAAATAACCCACAATTTTCTCGAAAAATAAGTTGAAACTGACAACGGTATTTGGTCTCCACAATTCTTTATTTCACTGTTAATCTTACAGAACCTTTGTTGCTTTGTTGCTCACAGAACCTTTATGATATTGGGTTGAACATTGCGCTCCAAAATGTCTTGGTAATCACATTGCGCTCCAAAATGTCTTGGTAATCTCCTGATTTCATGATGCCATGCACACATTCAAGGCACCCAGTGCCAGAGGCAGCACAGCAACCCCAAAACATCACTGAACCTTCTCCATGTTTGACTGTATGGAAGGTGTTCTTTTCTTTGAAGGCTTCATTTTGTTTTCTGTAAACATAGAGATGATGTGCTTTAACAAAAAGCTCAAATTTGGTCTCATCTGTCCACAGGACATTCTCCCAGAAGGATTTTGGCTTGTTCAGGTGTGTTTTGGAAAACTCCAGTCAGGCTTTCTTATGTCTCTCTCTCAGCAATGAAAGAAAGCAAATGAAGGCCTTCCTGGTCTCCTACCATAGAACCCCATTTCATTGAGTTGGCGACGGATGGTGCAAGTTGAAACCATCGTACCTTGTGTCTGAAGGTCAGCTTTAATCTATTTGGCAGTTGATCGAGGTGCTTTCTCCACCATTCAAGCAATCCTTTGCTGCAATCTTCGATCAAATTTTCTCTTGCGGCCACATCCAGGGAGGTTGGCTTCAGTGCCATGGGGCCTTAAACTTCCTCATATCATTGCATATGGTGGACACAGGAACATCAAGGTCTCTGGAGATGGACTTATAGCCTTGAGATTGTCCATTCTTGCCTACAATCTTGTGTCTGACCGCCTGAGACAATCATCTGGTTTTCTTTCTTTCCTCCATCCTCATTGTGGTACACACAGTGACACAAAACAGCAGAATGACTCCTTTTCTCTATTCAAACTGGTTGAATGAGTGATTTTTATATTGCAGGCACCTGCAAGTCACCACGGGTGAATTCAATTCCAAAGTAAAGGAGAATCACCTTCTTGAAATCTAATTATTTCTAACAACTTCTAAAAGGCGCCAATAATATTGTCTCGGCCATTTTAGGATTTCTGTATGGAATAAAATAAGATTTAGTAATTTTTTCAGCTTTTTTTGTTTTGTTCCACTGCAAAGCAAAGAAATACATATGTGGATACCAAAAGATTTATTAATTTCAACAATTTTCTGCAAGAAATGGTGCATTATTTGAAAAAAAGTGCAAGGGTGCCAATATTTTTGGCCTCGACTCTATGTATCTGTGTGTGTGTGTGTGTGTGTGTGTGTGTGTGTGTGTGTGTGTGTGTGTGTGTGTGTGTGTGTGTGTGTATATATATGAAGGAACTGCGCTCCAACGCGAGTCGAAAGAATTGATGCGACCAAAGACGGAATTCGTCCGAGTTGCTTTATTGAAACAAAACAGCTCAGGTATTCTGACAAGCCCGTTTATCGGGCAGCAATATATATACACATTTATGTCGGGAAGTTTGCCCGGCAAAAGCTATACCGGGCATGCCCGGGTGTCAAGGGCGAGCCTTGGAAAGGCGAGTCTGGACCTGCCCGGGCGTGTTTGGCTGCGGCCTGGCAAGTCGAGGCTGGGCGTGCCCGGGCGCTCTGGGCGAGCCCTGGAAAGGCGATAGCGGGCATGCCCGGACGCTCTGGGCGAGCCCTGGAAAGGCGATAGCGGGCATGCCCGGACGCTCTGGGCGAGCCCTGAAAAGGCGATAACGGGCATGCCCGGACGCTCTGGGCGAGCCCTGGAAAGGCGAGAGCGGGCATGCCCGGGAAAGACGAGACCGGGCGTGCCCGGGAGGTTCGGGCGTGCCCGGGAACAGTGAGTCCGGGCATGCCCGGGAGAGGCGCGTCTGGCCGTGTTCTGGCCGGTGCAAGGCGATTGTGTGCATCCAGCGGTAACCGCTACACACGCCCCTTCAGAATCGACCTGCACCGGCAGGGTCAATTTAAGGGGGGTCCGGATGACCCGGCCGAAGCGACCCCTGGAGGGTCGTGGGGAGGGGTCCGACGTGGTGGTGGGTGGTCGAGCGGGGGGAACTGTGGACGGGGGGCGGCCTCGCCGCGGAGGAAGGGCCAACCGTGGTGGTCGGTCGACGTCCATGTGTGCCGGTTTGAGGCGGTCCACAGAAATCCGGTCCTGCCGGCCGCCGAAGTCGACGATGAAAGACTTGTCGCCCCGTCGCAGGACCCGGAAGGGCCTGTCGTACGGCGGCCGGAGTGGCCCCCGGTGCGCGTCATGACGCACAAAGACGTACTCCGCTGTGCGAAGCGCCGGGGGGACGTAGGACTGGGGGCCACCGTGGCGGGACGTCGGCACGGGGGCAAATCGTCGGGCGACCTCCTGGAGGTCCGAGCGCTGGTGAGCGGCGGACCAGGGACTGGTAGCGTCGGGCACGAATTCGCCCGGGACGCGGAGCGGCTGGCCGTAGACGAGCTCGGCGGCGGACGCCTGGAGGTCTTCCTTGGGGGCCGTACGAAGGCCCAAAAGGACCCACGGCAGCCGGTCGGCCCAACCGTCGTCCTGAAGGCCGGCCATGAGTGCGGCCTTCATGGAGCGGTGAAACCGCTCACACAACCCGTTGGCTTGGGGGTGGTAGGCCGTGGTGCGGTGCAGCGTGACCCCCAACGAACGGGCGACCGCGCCCCAAAGCTCAGACGTGAACTGTGGGCCGCGGTCGGACGAGATGTCCGCTGGTGCGCCGAAGCGCGCGACCCAGGTGGCGATGAACGCCTGCGCCACGTCGGCGGTGGTGGTGGAGGCGAGGGGCACGGCCTCCGGCCACCTGGTGGTCCTGTCCACCATGGTGAGCAGGTGGGTGAACCCCCGCGAGGGGGGCAGGGGACCCACCAGGTCCACGTGGACGTGGTCGAAACGCCGTTCAGGCACGGCGAAAGGTGCCAGCGGGGCCTGGGTGTGGCGGTGGACCTTGACCCGCTGGCAGGCCGTGCAGGCGTTGGCCCAGTCGCGGATGTTTCGTCGAAGGCCGTGCCAGACGAAACGCGCCGACACCAGCTTCTGAGAAGCTTTCCGGCCCGGGTGAGAAAGGCCGTGGATGGAGGCGAAGATGCGGCGCTGCCAGGAAACGGGCACGATGGGGCGAGACTGGCTCTGGGAGACGTCGCAGAGCAGGACGGTGCCCGCGAAGGGAATGTCGGCCAGGCGGAGGCCCGTGTCCGCCGCACGGAGTGCCTGCACCGAGGCGTCGGTGGTCTGGTCGGCCGCCATGAGCGCGAAGTCCACGCCGAGGTGGACCGCGTTCGCGCTGGCCCGAGAAAGACAGTCGGCCACGGCGTTGTCTTTGCCGGCGACGTGCCGGATGTCCGTGGTGAACTCCGACACGGCGGAGAGGTGGCGCTGCTGGCGGGCCGACCACGGCTCCGTGACCTTAGCCATTGCGTAGACCAACGGCTTGTGGTCGACGAAAGCCGTGAACGGGCGGCCCTCCAGGAGGTGTCGGAAATGGCGAACGGCCAGGAATAGCCCGAGCAGCTCGCGGTCGAACGTGCTGAAGTTTAACTCGTTCGGCCGGAGTTGCCGGCTGAAAAAAGCGAGTGGCTGCCAAACCCCGTCCACCCATTTCTCATGGACGGCGCCCACCGCGTAGTTGGAGGCGTCCGTAGTGAGGGCAATGGGCGCGTTGAGCACCGGGTGAGCCAGCAGCGTTGCGTCGGCGAGGGCCCGTTTGGCGCTGGCGAAGGCCGCGTCCATGGCCGCGGACCAAACAATGTCATGCTTGGCCGGCTTGCCCCGGAGGGCCTCGTAAAGGGGCCGCATGAGCTGAGCAGCGCGGGGCACGAATCGGTGATAAAAATTCACCATGCCGAGGAACTCTTGGAGGTCCTTGATGGAACGGGGACGCGGGAACGTGGTGATGGCCTCGACCTTGGTCGGCAGCGGCACGGCCCCGGTCTTGGTGATGCGGTGGCCCAAAAAGTCAACGGTCGTCGCGCCGAAGTGGCATTTGACCGGGTTGACAATTAAGCCGTGCTCGCTGAGGCGACCGAACAGTGTTCGGAGGTGGAGGAGGTGCTCGGCGCGGGACGTGCTGGCGACGAGGATATCGTCCAGATGGACGAAAAGAAACGGCAGGTCGTGCAGCACGCCGTCCATCAAGCGCTGGAACGCCTGGGCCGCGTTCTTGAGGCCAAACGGCATCCGCAAAAATTCGAACAGGCCGAACGGCGTGATGACGGCCGTCTTCGGGACGTCGGCCGCCCGGACAGGTACCTGGTGGTAGCCCCGTATCAGGTCAATTTTCGAAAAGATGACCCGTCCCGCCAAACGGGCGGAAAAGTCCTGAATATGCGGGATCGGGTACCTGTCGGGGGTGGTAGCGTCGTTGAGACGGCGGTAGTCGCCACACGGGCGCCATCCACCCCCCGGCTTTGGCACGATGTGCAGTGGCGAGGCCCACGCGCTATCGGAGCGCCGCACGATGCCGAGGTGCTCCAACGCGTCGAACTCGGCCTTCGCCACGGCGAGCTTGGCCGGGTCGAGGCGGTGGGCCCTGGCGTAGACCGGCGGGCCCGTAGTGGGTATGTGGTGCTCGATCCCGTGCCGCACCGCGACGGCCGAAAATGTCGGCCTCGTGAGGGCCGGGAATTCCGCGAGCAGGCGAGCGAACTCGTTCGCTGCCGGGAGGGCGCACGCCAGTTCGGTCGGCGCGGAGCTGCTCATCGTGCACGCCAGGGAGCTGAAGGTCTCGGCGTTGACAAGGCGACGACGTTTGACGTCGACCAGCAGCCCGTGCACGCAGAGGAAGTCGGCGCCCAGCAAAGCCATGGGGACGCAGGCGGTCACAAAAGTCCATTGAAAACGCTGGCTGCCGAAGCAGAGGGTGACGACGCGTGGGCCGAAAGTGCGTATGGCCGAGCCATTAGCAGCGACCAAAGAGGGGCCGCAAACGGCGTCCCGCCTGTCCTGCTCGGAGGCGGGTATGACGCTCAGTTGGGCGCCGGTGTCACACAGGAAACGCCGCCCAGACGCTTTGTCCGGAATAAACAGCAAGTTGCCCGAGTGGCCGGCGCTCATGGCTGGGAATGAACGCCGGCCCGGCCGTTTCCCGACCTGCCGAAAGTGCACGGGGGCCAGCACGTCCGAGCCTTGTGTCCGAACCTGGCGTGGTAATAACACCACGCCCGGTCAGGTGGAGGCCCCGGCCATCGTGTCGGAAGCGGGTGGTGCGGCGTGGCGGCCGCCAGTTGCACCGGCAGTTCGGCCTCCAACCGCCCAGGGCGCTCGGGCGTCGTGGGCGTCGCCTCGGACGGCGGCGGGCTCCAGGTAACCGCGCCGATGTGCTGGCCCGCCGAGGAGATCTTATCGGCTTCCCTGGCGAGGGCGCGGGAATCCGTGATCAACGTGCCAGCCAGGGCGAGGCGTACCGGGTGAGGCAGCTGGCGAAGGAACAGCTCGCGGAACAGAAAATCCGAAGAGTGCTCACCGAGCAACGAGAGCATATAGTCCATGCGCTCTGACGGGCGCGTGTCGCCGAGCTCGGGCAGAGCGAGCAGGCGCCGTGCGCGTGCTGCCGGTGAGAGGGCGAAAGCGTCGAGGAGGAGTGTCTTCAGCGCGTCGTATTTGTCAGCAGCCGGCGGGTGCTCGAGGAGGCTCAAGGCGCGGGCCGCGGTGGCGGAACCGAGCGCCGCCACAACATGGTGGAAGCGGGTGTCGTCCGCGGTGATGCCTCGCAGGGCGAACTGAGAGTCCGCCTGAGCGAACCAAACAGCCGCGTGAGCCTCCCAGAAGGTAGGCAGTTTAAGCGTCACTGCCGTATCCATGTCGGTAGGTCACCAATGAAGGAACTGCGCTCCAACGCGAGTTGAAAGAATTGACGCGACCAAAGACGGAATTCGTCCGAGGTGCTTTATTGAAACAAAACAGCTCAGGTATTCTGACCAGCCCGTTTATCGGGCAGCAATATATATACACATTTATGTCGGGAAGTTTGCCCGGCAAAAGCTATACCGGGCTTGCCCGGGTGTCAAGGGCGAGCCTTGGAAAGGCGAGTCTGGACCTGCCCGGACGCTCTGGGCGAGCCCTGGAAAGGCGATAGCGGGCATGCCCGGACGCTCTGGGCGAGCCCTGAAAAGGCGATAGCGGGCATGCCCGGACGCTCTGGGCGAGCCCTGGAAAGGCGAGAGCGGGCGTGCCCGGGAGGTTCGGGCGTGCCCGGGAACAGTGAGTCCGGGCATGCCCGGGAGAGGCGCGTCTGGCCGTGTTCTGGCCGGTGCAAGGCGATTGTATGCATCCAGCGGTAACCGCCACATATATATATATATATATATATATGTGTGTGTGTGTATGTATGTATGTATATTATGTATGTATGTATGTATGTATGTATATATATTGTAACGAATTTTGAGAAAGTGTAACGAATGTGAAAAGTATGGTTTTGTTGTGTGTAACACCCTCGTCGAGTAAATAAGGTCGAAGGACGTCCCCCTAGTTAATTCCATGAAACTTACACACAGGCCACGATATATCTTTTTAAATAGCTTATTTCCGTATTCTATGTAGGCTAAATATGTGTTTCCCACTAGATTGACTCTGCATTGTATCAAACGAAATAAGCGTAGGCCCCTTTCAATTTCCCCAATCATCTCCGCTCTCCAAAGTTCCTTTCAAAAGCGGTGCGAGTGGTGTTCAATCCCGCAAGCCGCCATTGCGCATGTGCTAATCTCGGAGAAGAGGGGGGTAGGAGCCGCCAACTCACAGGCGTGGCACGTCGTCATGATCAAAGGGGGAATCGGACAGCCCTAACAGCCAATCAGCACCGCGGTGAGCGACCCGGTAGGCGTGCCCTCGCAGCCGGCGGCTTGATTCCGACCTGAGTAATAAAAGCGACTGGAAGGGACTGCTTCGGGAGATGACATGAGAGATGAGAGGAGAGATGAGCTGTGAGCTGTGAGATGAGAGATGAGAGACGCTCCAAACCAAAAAGGAGAGGTACTTGGAGATGAAACAAGCTTTGGAGAGACGCGCTGAGAGGAGGGAGACGGCTCCACCAGAAGGAGAGGAGCAGGTGTGACCGAGCCAGCGCGTGACGTCCACAGCATCAGCAGCGTCGACGCGACCGAGGGTTTTCCCGCCAAAAACGCGAAGAATTGGGAGCTGCTACCTCCAGCCCTGCCGGTTGCAGGGACCTGACCCTGCCTCCCTCTCCAGCAACCCACCTCCGCCATTCCTGCCTGCAATTTCCCCCGTGTAAGTGTGAACGTCGTCTGTCCTAATCGTTGTCCTGGGGTTAAGTAAATTGAATAGTATAAGCTAACGATTCACTGTGTGACTGCTTCTTCCATCCATTGCTTGTAAATAACTTTGATCGCTCCTTCTTTTTGCTTGTGTGTATAATAAATCCTGTTATTCCTCCGTACTCTGTCTTCTTCTCTCTTCCTTCTCTTTCGGTCGCTTTAGAGGTTTCCAAATTGAATATCTGTGGTGCGATCTGGTCAACGTTGGGGGAGTCGGGCCAATCGGGGATCCTGTAACGGTCGCGGTTGACCATCCGCTCGGCCCAAAGTAACATCTTGTCCGCGACCCGTAACAATATTATGTATGTATGTATGTATGTATGTATATATATTATGTATGTATGTATGTATGTATATATATTATGTATGTATGTATGTATGTATGTATGTATGTATGTATATATATTATGTATGTATGTATATATATACTGTATATATATGTATGTATCTATATATATATATATATATATATATATACACACACAAGGGCCAGTCAATAAGTAACCTTAAAATGGTGTTTTGATTTTGAGAATATGTGTGTAGTTGTAGATGACCTATGTTATATATATATCTGGGCAAGAGGCATGTTTTGCCTGTTTTAGATCTGGCAACATTGAGCGTATGACATCAGTAGCGCAGTTCCAAGATGGCGGCTCCCTTAGGAGCAACGTTCTGTCATCCGTTTCTTGGGAAGCGAGGGTGTGAATCCCAGTGAAATCCATCGTAGAATGAAGATGCAATATGGTGACGCATGTTTATCGCTGCAGCAGGTGTACGACGAGGACAGGAAGTTTAAAAGGGGAGTGTCCAGTGCGGCAGATGCTGCTCGCTTGGCCGGCCTCAAACAGCCAACACACCAGAAATGGCTGCAGGACTTGAGCCCGTGCTAAGGGAAAACCGTCGCATTACGCTGGATGATGTGTATCCGAATTGAACATTAGCCATGGTTCAGCACACCATATCATTCTCAACGTGCTGGGGTTCCACAAAGTGTCTGCAAGGTGGGTGCCTCGACAACTCACACCCGAACTGAAAGAACGGCGAGTGGACACGTGTGAAGAACTTCTGCGATGTTACGAAACAGAAAGCGACACTTTCTAACAGTGCGTAGTGACTGGGGATGAAAGCTGGGTCACTACTTTCAGCCAGAAACTAAGAGGGCAAGCAAAGAGTGGCGCCATTCAACTTCACCGAAGCCCAGAAAATTCCGCACACAGCCATCCACTGGAAAGGTGATGCTGACGCTCTTCTGGGACAGCAGAGGCCCACTTGTAGAGCATTACATGCCCAGAGGGACCACACCAGTGCATCATACTGCGACCTCCTTAAAATCATCTGAAACCAGCAATCAGATCAAAACCTCATGGACTACTCACTACTGGTGTTTTGCTGCACCATCACGATGCTCGGCCCCATACTGCCCGCGCTACAGTTGTAACAATCGAGGACCTGCATTTTGAGTGTCTTCCTCATCCACCCTACTCGCCAGACCTCCCCACCCTTCGGATTACCACATCTTTGGACCACTTAAAGAAGCGCTTGGTGGAATCGCTTTCCAATCTGACGAAGAGGTCCAAGAGGCGGTGAACGAATGGCTACACAAGCAGCCAAGATATATTTTGTTTCCTAGAGGAATCCAGGCCTTAGTAAAACGCTGAAAAAAATGCATTGAACACAATGGAGATTATGTTGTAAAATAACACAGTTGTTACACACGTACATGCAATAAACAAGTATTTAAAAAATATTTTAAGGTTACTTATTGACTGCCTGCCCCCTCGTGTATATATATGTATAGGCCTATATATATATATATATATATATATAATAAAGTATATCTTCATGCGGACTCGCACACTCAAACACCGCTTGACACCGACCAATCACACAACACCTTCTCCCGCCACTTTGGAGCAAGGTGAATCACGTGCTTTGAGTTTGATTCGTTTTCAAGTGGAATTGTTGGACGAAGCTTCCATCTTGTGGTGAGATTTGGTACCACAACAAAATAGAAGGATGAAAAATTCACTTCACCACCCTCTGCCAAAGAACAGAAAACATCAACAAGCAAAGTAATAAATAATTATTCTTGCCCCATTTGATTCTTCCATTGTCTGGTGTTCATCCCTTTTTCGTCATTCTCAAGTTGCATATTTTCATTCATTCATTCATTCATTTTTTCAAGTTGCAGATTTTGAGTCATTCATTTGTCAGAAAATAATATTTCCGTGCACAATATACCGTATATGTACTTTACACAAAATTGCTATGATGTCATGATCGTGATTGAAGCTCCAGCAATGCACAATGTCGTGCAATGAAAAAGAAGCCATGTAACTATGATATGTGCTTGGTATGCCAGGCACAGGTAATACAAAAGCACAGATAATTTATTTTCAGAGCTTCAACCCTTATACACATTAGTTTTATCTACCTATACAACAACCGTGTCATTAAATTGAGTTTTTGTACAAACCCCGGCCGAGTCATACCAAAGACTTTTAAAATGGTACTTGCTTGTTTCCTTGCTTGACATTCAATATTTAAAAGGATAAGAGCATGGACAATCCCCATAGGTTGGCATCCATGGGGAGGAGAGATTTCCTCCAGAGGAGATGCCCCACTGAGTGTGGTGAGAAAGGCGGCACCATTGTTGTTACGTCACTGATACCCAGAGTGCCCAGGGAAAGTGATGGCGCTTCCCCAAAGCTCAGTGACTGTGTTTGTCTCGTCTAACAGTCCTGTATTGTCTATCGCATATTCATCTATGTCAATTTGTGTGAGATGTGTGTGTGTGTGGCAGCTCCACTACAAACGAGCCTGGATTTTCTTAACTCCTCTTCCCTATAAATCGTCTTCTTGGAGGATCTTCTCCCAGTAGTCAGGTTCACTATGTTAACAAATATAATTTCGTTCAAAATTTTGGGATTAACAAACCTGTACATTTTTGGAATCACCAGAGCATGGAGAATCCGAAAATCAATGTTGGCATTTGCACAGACACATGCACGGCCGCCATTTTGGATTTTCAAAATGGCCGCCATAAAATACATATTTTGCACGATCTCGGCTTCTAGTCAACCTAGAGACTTAATTAAATATGCTAATCCTATGTTTTCTGGGTCAAGGAATCCAATAAAGGCCTCAAAATAGTGCTCAGGATTATAGAAAAGCAACAAACAAAAGTGATTGAAAACCATTGTCTTTATATTTGTGATATAACTGTATTACATAATACATGATATTGCAAGTCCTTTGAAGTTATAGGTTGTTATAGGAAGTTATAGGTAGTATCAGATTGAACTATAAGTCCTATACACAGGATCTACTCGGTCTATACCGTTCAGGAATATGTTACAGATCTTCATCACTGTCCTGAGGGTCATTTTCACAAAGGTGTCTACGCAAATGTAAACATTAATTTTTGGATTCCTCATGCTCTGAATATTCCAAAAATGTATAGTTTTGCTAATCTCTAAAAATTTTGAACGAAAAAACACAGTGAACCTGACTACAGATAAAAACCACACCAAACTCCTGCCCTGCCTTGACCACGATCCTCCTCCACCTCCCTGTGTCCTCAGCCAACTCTCTCCACTCTCCAACCACCCCCACCTTACTGGTATTCTTCTTCACATAATCTTCCCATCTCAACCGTGGCCTACCTCTTTTCTTCCTACCTCGTTCCCTCAACCTATCCGCTCTCCTTGCCATTCTCTCTTCGCCCATCCACACCAAATGTCCAGCCCATCTCAGCCGGCATTTCACCAATCTCCCCGTCAAACTCATCTGCACACCAATCTCCTCCCTCAGTTCATCCATTCTCCTTCTATCCACCCTCTTCATTCCTGAAATCCTCGCAATCGCAAGCCTGCATGCAGCCTCTGTTGTTGTCTCTCTGTCAGTGCCACCGTCTCCTGACTGTAAAGGTAGGCCGGCGTTATGCACAGCATCAGAACCTTTCCTTTCAATCTCCTTGAAATCTTCTTGTCTGCCATTATGATCCTGTACAACCTTAGATCCTGTTAAAAAAAAGTAGCTTGGAATAAGCACTCTTGGGAAGTGCATGTAATAATCTTGTGACCATAATGCTCTTATTTCTCAGGTTACTACTACATTGATCCTAACCAGGGATGTGCCCACGACTCCATCTATGTTTACTGCAACTTCTCAGCGGGTGGAGAAAGCTGTATCTCTCCTGTGCAATTGCGACTACACGAAAAAGTGAATTGACATTATGTATTTTGTTGTTGTTGTTGTTGTTGTTGTTGTTGTTGTTGTTACTGCTGTTTCAGTGTAACCAACAAGTTATTTTTACATTTCAATTGTAACATGCGCATTGAAATAGAGTACGGCAGGGCAAGACAGGGCAAATAGAGTAAAGTAGGGCAAGATGTAAGATTCCACCTGGTATATTACCTCCTCGGTCCTGGTAATATGTTCAGATCCCGAACATCTTTTTTTATTTTTTATTTTTTTTTATTTTTTGTATACAAGATCGAGGCTCGTGTAAGAGCTAACATCAATCACAAAGAAAAAAACCAAACGGACACACAAAACATACAATAAAGGGAGCAGGAGACAAGATGGGGAGAGAGAGTGAAGCACACAAGTGCAACAGCAGAGAACAGAGACATCGGAAGATCTGTGGGAGGGGAGGGCTTGGGGGGAGGAGGCATGGGAAGGCGGGGGTCGGGGGGAGGATCTGCACGAGAACGGTCTCTGGTTGATGATATTGCTGGCAATTTCATATGAAAATTTTCTGAAAAAATTAATGGAGGAGACACACGCACACTGACCTTTATTATTTTAAATATCCATTAGACATTTGGCAGTGTGCATACCAGGCTGAACATTTTACGTTTTGTGTCCCACTGATACGCTGCATCCGTACGTTAACCAAAATCTAATCGGCTTGCTTTTGTCACTTACCCAACTCATCCACCAAGTTTGTCATCATCCATCCACAAACTTCTGGAATAAATCATGCTAAATGTCCTCCTTAGGGAATTCCCCGCTGAATGCGGTGAGAAAAGCGGCGCCATTGTTGTAATGTTGCTGGTACCCAGAGTTTTTTGTATACAAGATCGAGGCTCGTGAAAAAGCGAACATTAATCACACAGAAAGACAAACCGACACATAAAACATATAACATCGGGAGCGGTAGACAAGATGGGGAGAGAGGGGGAAGGACACAAACACAACATTTGAGAGCAGGGACCGAGAGACATGGAGACATCGAGAGATCTGAGAGAGGGCGAGGGCTTGGGGGGGGGGGGCATGGGAAGGGGACGGTGGGAGAGGTATAAAACATATGGACACTGCCAGGACTTCCAGGAAAGAAGTTGGAATTTCAAACAAGGTGGATCTGGGGTGAATTAGCGGGGGTAGAAAAGATCAAGGTTTTGGATGGGGGAAGATAAGAGATGGTGGTGAACAGCTGTTTTAAAGACCTGGAGGGAGGAGTGGGATTGAAGGGAGTGAGGGAGTTTGTTCCAGAGGCGGGAGAAAAGAGGAATGAAAGAGTGAAGGTGAGCAGAGAGCCGAGATTTCGGCAGTTTAACCATCAGAGGGTTGCTGGCAGATCTTGTGCGACCTGTAGGAATATTTGGGGGACAGAGCACAGAGAGAGCTGGGGGTGCAAGGCCGGAGAGGAGTCGGTAGAAGACAGAAAGACCACCTACCTGCCTGCGGTGAGTGAGTGAAAGGCCCTCAGAGATAGCTTCATCGCGGGAGATTCCAATAATTCTGAAAGCTTTGGTTTCAACAGCGTGAAGCCGAGCTAGGTGTGAGGCAGGAGCACCGGCCCATAGGGGAGAACAGTATTCCATTGAGCTGCGGATGAAAGCCTTGTATGTGGTGAGGAGCTCAGGTGTGCCGAGGAAGGACTTGGCACGACGGAGGATGCCCAGTCGGCGACTGGCTTTGGAGGCCAGCTTGGAAATGTGGTTTTCCCAAGAAAGATCATGGCAGATAGTGAGACCCAAAAGCTTGAGCGACAGAACTTCTTGGAGAGGATTGTTGAGAAAGTAGATGGGAGGGTTGTCCAGTCGATCTTTTCGGAGAGACATAGTAAGAGTGTGAGATTTGTCAGGATTGAAAGACATGTTCCACTTGTTTGACCAGTCTGTGATTTTGTCCAGGTGTCCATAGAAGTGACGACACTTCCCCCACGCTCAGCAACTGTGCAAGTCTGTGCCAATGGTGGAAAATCACTTAAAATATATATTAAAATTCTCTATCCCGATCTAGATCTTCACCAAAATCTTATCAATTTGTCCTTGTCACACACCCAACCTCTCCACCAATTTTCGTCCAAATCCGTCCATAACTTTTTAAGATATCCTAGTCACAGATAAACAGACAAACAGACAGGGGTGAAAACATAACCTCCGTACACCTCTGCTAGCAGAGGTAACAACTGTTATAAGATCAAACAAAAGAAAATTACATTGGCTTGTGCAAGCGTGGACACGGTGAGCTTTAGCGGGGGTGTAGGTGAGCGAGAGTGTGAATGTACAGGTGAGTAAAGGTGCAGGAACGTGGGCGAGCACAAGATGGGAAGTGGGCGAGTGCAAGAATGCGCATGGGCAAGGAGGAACCCAAGTGGGGCTCAGGCGAGCACATGCGACAAGAATACGACGCAGGGGAACACAGGCTGGGATGTAAGCAAGCACAAACTGAGATGCAGGGGAACACAGGCTGGGATGTAGGCAAGCACAAACTGAGATGCAGGGGAACACAGGCTGGGATGTAGGCAAGCACAAACTGAGATGCAGGGGAACACAGGCTGGGATGTAAGCAAGCACAAACAGATGCAGGGGAACACAGGCTGGGATGTAAGCAAGCACAAACTGAGATGCAGGGGAACACAGGCTGGGATGTCAGCAAGCGCAAACAAGGACGCAGGGGAACACAGGCTGGGATGGAGGCAAGCACAAACTGAGATGCAGGGGAACACAGGCTGGGATGTCGGCAAGCGCAAACTAGGACGCAGCGGAACACAGGCTGGGATGTAGGCAAGCACAAACTAGGACGCAGGGGAACACAGGCTGGGATGTAGGCAAGCACAAACTGGGACGCAGGGGAACACAGGCTGGGATGTAGGCAAGCACAAACTAGGACGCAGGGGAACACAGGCTGGGATGTAGGCAAGTGCAAACTCAATCGCAGGGGAACACAGGCTGGGATGTAGGCAAGCACAAACGAGGACGCAGGGGAACACAGGCTGGGATGTAGGCAAGCACAAACTAGGACGCAGGGGAACACAAGCTGGGATGTAAGCAAGCGCAAACTGGGACGCAGGGGAACACAGGCTAGGATGTAGGCAAGCACAAACGAGGACGCAGGGGAACACAGGCTGGGATGTAAGCAAGCGCAAACTGGGACGCAGGGGAACACAGGCTAGGATGTAGGCAAGCACAAACGAGGACGCAGGGGAACACAGGCTGGGATGTAGGCAAGCGCAAACTGGGACGCAGGGGAACACAGGCTAGGATGTAGGCAAGCACAAACTGGGACGCAGGGGAACACAGGCTAGGATGTAGGCAAGCACAAACTAGGACGCAGGGGAACACAGGCTGGGATGTAGGCAAGCACAAACGAGGACGCAGGGGAACACAAGCTGGGATGTAAGCAAGCGCAAACTGGGACGCAGGGGAACACAGGCTAGGATGTAGGCAAGCACAAACTGGGACGCAGGGGAACACAGGCTAGGATGTAGGCAAGCACAAACTAGGACGCAGGGGAACACAGGCTGGGATGTAGGCAAGTGCAAACTCAGACGCAGGGGAACACAGGCTGGGATGTAGGCAAGCACAAACTGGGACGCAGGGGAGCACAGGCTGGGATGTAAGCAAGCACAAACTGAGACGCAGGGGAACACAGGTTGGGATGTAGGCAAGCGCAAACTGGGACGCAGGGGAACACAGGCTGGGATGTCGGCAAGCACAAACTAGGACGCAGGGGAACACAGGCTGGGATGTAGGCAAGCACAAACTAGGACGCAGGGGAACACAGGCTGGGATGTAGGCAAGCACAAACTGTGACGCAGGGGAACACAGGCTAGGATGTAGGCAAGCACAAACTAGGACGCAGGGGAACACCGGCTGGGATGTAGACAGGCACAAACTAGGATGCAGGGGAACACACGATTGGATGTAGGCAAGCAAAATCTCGGATGTGTGCAAGCACAGGTTGGTATGTTGGCAAGCAAAATCTAGGATGTGGGCAAACACAGGTTGGTATGTTGGCAAGCAAAATCTAGGACACAGGCGAACGCAGACAGGTATGCTGGCGATCACAGATGGGGACGCTTTTCAGTGCAAGAAGCAACTGTGCTTATAAGTGAGATTCAGAATTAATGAAAGCTGCATTGTTCCACTGCAGAAACCTGGAAAAGTGAGAAGCATTTGATTTATCATTCTGCAAAAAATATCCTGCATAGAGTACATGGATCAGTTTGCTGAATCCCAGCCATGACCTCCGTGCATTTGCCCTGTAATAACATCTCCTATCCCTAGACCTCCTCAGACACTTGTATTATTGGCACGTTGTTGGTTCACGAGTTATCAAGTGACCACTATATTCGTCATGTGTGTGCGTCTGTCTGTGTGTCTGTCTGTCCGCAGCATAACTACCCGATGATATCATCCGATCTTGATGAAACTTGGGTGGGAGGTTGATATCATCATGTAGTTGTGTCCTGCCTAGAGTGGGCGTATTGCGCCCATTGTGGGCGGAGCCACGCCCGAAAAAGATGTCTTTTAGGGGGTAATCGAGTTCAAGCTACATCTTCTCCGATGGAGTTGGTGGAATCTGACAGGGGTTTCGATATTTGGTTAGGCCAATGTCATGTGTCTAGCCCCACGGAGCTCGATTTTTATTTTCGCCCCAAGGTCAAGGTCACAAGGTCACGAAATTTAGAAAAGTCGATTTTTGATGGTTTTTTTTTTTTTTTTTTTTTTTTTTTTTTTTTGTATACAACATCGAGGCTCGTGAAAGAGCGAACATTAATCACACAGAAAGACAAACAGACACATAAAACAAATAACATCGGGAGCGGTAGACAAGATGGGGAGAGAGGGGGAAGGACACAAACACAACATTTGAGAGCAGGGACCGAGAGACATGGAGACATCGAGAGATCTGTGGGAGGGAGAGGGCTTTGGGGGGGAGGCATGTGAGGGGGGGGAGGCATGTGAAGGGGGGGGGGGTGGGAGAGGTATAAACATATGGACACTGCCAGGATTTCCAGGAAATAAGTTGGAATTTCAAACAAGGTGGATCTGGGGTGAATTAGTGGGGGTAGAAAAGATCAAGGTTATGGATGGGGGAAGATAAGAGATGGTGGTGAACAGCTGTTTTAAAGACCTGGAGGGAGGAGAGGGATTGAAGGGAGTGTGGGAGTTTGTTCCACAGGCGGGAGAAAAGAGGAATGAAAGAGTGAAGGTGAGCAGAGAGCCGAGATTTCGGCAGTTTAACCATCAGAGGGTTGCTGGCAGATCTTGTGCGACCTGTAGGAATATTTGGGGGACAGAGCACAGAGAGAGCTGGGGGAGCAAGGCCGGAGAGGAGTCGGTAGAAGACAGAAAGACCACCTACCTGCCTGCGGTGAGTGAGTGAAAGGCCCTCAGAGATAGCTTCATCGCGGGAGATTCCAATGATTTTGAAAGCTTTGGATTCAACAGCGTGAAGCCGAGCCAGGTGTGAGGCAGGAGCACCAGCCCATAGGGGAGAACAGTATTCCATAGAGCTGCGGATGAAAGCCTTGTATGTGGTGAGGAGCTCAGGTGTGCCGAGGAAGGACTTCGCACGACGGAGGATGCCCAGTCGGCGACTGGCTTTGGAGGCCAGCTTGGAAATGTGGTTTTCCCAAGAAAGATCATGGCAGATAGTGAGACCCAAAAGCTTGAGTGACAGAACTTCTTGGAGAGGATTGTTGAGAAAGTAGATGGGAGGGTTGTCCAGTCGATCTTTTCGGAGAGACATAGTAAGAGAGTGAGATTTGGCAGGATTGAAAGACATGTTCCACTTGTTTGACCAGTCTGTGATTTTGTCCAGGTCTTCAGAGAGTGAGGAGGCTGCAGACTGCCGATCTGAGGGAAGAGGAATGGAGCGGCAGAGAGTGGAGTCATCAGCAAAGAGATAGAGAGGATTTTCCAGAGAGTCAGAGAGATCATTGATAAAGACCAGAAAAAGCACAGGGCCCAGCACACTTCCTTGGGGAACTCCAGCCTGAACAGGAAGGGGAGATGAGAGAAATCCATTCAGGGCCACACGTTGACTACGACCAGAGAGGAAGTCCGCAAGCCATGCATGGAGATTTCCATGGATACCATAGGAGGAGAGTTTGGTGAGCAGAGCTGGGTGCCAGACCGTATCAAAGGCTCTTGATATGTCAAGGGAGACAGCTCTGATTTCCTGTTTGGCATTGAGGACCTCCATCCATTGTTGAGACAGCAGAAGCAGCATGTCCAGAGTAGAGTGACCTGGTCTGAAACCAAATTGATGATCAGAGATCAAGCCATTGGAGAAGAGGAAAGATTTCATATCCGAAGCAATGATGGATTCCATGACTTTGCTGATAATTGGGAGCAGGCTGATTGGTCTGTAGTTGCAAGGATCTGTTTTTGCACCTTTTTTGTGTAAAGCGGTAATGTTAGCTGATTTCCAGGATGCTGGCAGATGACCTTGAGCAAAAGATAGGGTGAAAAGAACAGAGAGAGGGTGAGATAGAGCGGCAGAGCAGGATTTTAGGACCCGTGGGCTGATGCCGTCTGGTCCAGTTGCAGAATCAGAGTCGAGGTTTGACAAAAACTCCTCCACCTTGTCAGGAGAGAAGGACACAGAGTCCAGGAGCAGTTGGGTTCGACTGGGAAAGGAGGGAACAGAGAGAGATGGGTTTGGGACTAAGGATTTCGAGGCAAACACAGAGTTGAGGCATTCGGCTTTGTCACGTGCGATGTCAACTGTGTGGCCATTTGAGGTAAGGGAGGGGATGGAGGGGGAACAAACACCAGAAACGGATTTGACCAGACGCCACCAGGATTTGGAGGAAGGAGACAGGTTTGAGAGTTCATTCTTGAGTGAGGAGAGATAGTGCTTCCTGGCACTCCTGAGGGTAGACACACACTTGTTCCGAGCTTGGTGGAAGGAACTGAGATTTCCTTCAGTTGGATTAGCCTTCCAAGAGGCAAAGGCAAGTTGTTTCAGGGCAACTGCCTCACCACAAGATTCAGTGTACCATGGACGGGAGGAAGGGTAAGACAATTGAAGGCGAGATGGGATAAATCTGTGCATGAGAGAGATCAGTTTGCTTTGGAAGAATTCCCAGGAAGAATTGATGTCAGCGGCAGTGGAGATGGGAGACCAATCCAGACGATTGATGGCTGCTTGAAGACCGTCCCAGTCGGCCTGAGTGAAATGCCAGACTCGACGACGCTGAGGAGGCTCTCTGAGAATGGCCAGAGAGATGTCCACTTTGACAAGCACATGATCAGAAGAACCGATTGGAGCAGAAGAAGAGCAGCAGACATTAGCAGGGAAGTTTGTCATAACCAAGTCTAGAAGAGAAGATACTCCATTGGCTGAGATCCGGGTCGGGAAATTGACAGATTGTGTCAATCCCAGTGAGTCACAGAAGTCCTTTGCTGAGATGCCATGACTAGTGAGAGAGGAACCCACACCCAACCAGGTGGCATGATGACAGTTGAAGTCACCACATATGAGGAAGAGAGAGTTGGGATGAGTGGATAGAAGTTGGTCCATGTTGTCAGACAGTGAAATGTAGATGGAGTCATCACTGTTTGGGGGACGGTACAGAACACATATGAACAAAAGGTGGGAGCGGAGAGGAAGCCGTAACCAGAGGTACTCCTGCGGGTCAGGAGGAAAGAGAGCAGTGCAAGGAGAGTGAGGAAGAGAGTTTTTGACAAAGATAGCCACCCCACCACCAGGCCGAGGCTCAGGTCTATCATACCGGAGGAGGGAGTAACCAGGAAGAGATATTAAGGAATCAGAGACATCTTGAAGGAGGAAAGTCTCTGTTAAGCAGATCAAGTCTGGATTGTCAGAAGCAACCTGTATGGAGAGATCAGTCAGGTTTGAGCGAAGGCCCCGGATGTTTGAGGTCCATACCGTTAATGAAGAGAGAGGGGGAGCATCGGGTACAGGACAGGGGAGGGGAGGAGTAGGGTAAGATGAAGGATGAGAGGGGGAGGTAGGGACAGCAGTCGATAGTGTTTCTGATGTTGCAGAAGAGTTCCAAGAAAGGGAAGGATGAGGAGGATG
Source organism: Myxine glutinosa (assembly GCF_964187855.1). Taxonomy (NCBI): domain Eukaryota; kingdom Metazoa; phylum Chordata; class Myxini; order Myxiniformes; family Myxinidae; genus Myxine; species Myxine glutinosa. The sequence goes on from NC_136268.1 coordinate 98,878,324, forward strand.
AAAGGTTTGCTGGTGAAGGGATGCGGCACAGTGAGGGGTTGTCCGAGGGGGGGCAGAGGATAGTAGAAGGTTTGGGGGGGTGGAGGTATGAGATAGAAGGGAGACGAAGTGGGGAGGAGGCAGCCCGGAGGAGGAGGGGGGAGGAGAGAGAACTGGAGAGGAATGGTATGGGGGGAGAATTGAAAGGGAGGGATTGGGGGGGAGTTTTGAAGGGGAGGAGTGAGGGGGGAGTTTAGGAGGGGAGGGGCAAGGGGGGAGTTTTGGAGGGAAGGGGAAAGGGGGGAGATCAGGAGTGGAGGGGCAAGGGGGGAGATTAGGAGGGGAGGGGCAAAGGGGAAGTTTAGGAGGGGAAGGGCAAGGGGGGAGTTCAGGAGTGGAGGGGCAAGGGGGGAGTTTAAGAGTGGAGGGGCAAGGGGGAAGTTTCGGCGTGTAGGTGCAAGGGGGGGGATTTGGATGGGAGGGGCAAGAGGGGAGTTTAGAAAGTGGATGATTAATGAAAGACGAACATTGATAACAAATTGGGTTTGTTGTGATTTTCAAGTTAGCATAGATTTTCAAGTTTTATTACATTGTTCGCTTCCTGATAGGGTGAAATGTCGTACATGATCTTATATTATCACATACATCATGAAATACAAGTTTTCCAACAAATTTCAGAATCCTTGACCTTTGACCTTTGAAGGTCACAAAGGTCAAATTTTCAAAGTTGTCGGAATCGAACAGAATTTTCGGTATTGTGTAGCTAACTACCCTCATAACTGATTATACATTATTTTCTATCTCATTTCAAGGTCAGTAACCTTCGTTTTGACATTTCCAGGCCAGCACCACACACAATTACGTACAGCTGGCTCTTAAAGGCCTTCGCACGCAGCGCATTGGGGCCCTTTGTAAATAGGCATGTACACCGCATGTCGGGGGCCGACACCTGCCACGTGGGCCCCCGACCCCCCGTCCGGGCCTGTTTCGGTTATAGTCCGTCCTTTGTCATTGAATACCGCTCGCTCGTGAACCATCGTCGTCTCCTGACTTGTCTACTTTACATTTGTTGGCATATTGGCATTGCAGTGCATGTAGTCATAAATGCGTCGAGGTTGACATGGGCTCTTCTTTCCCAAAAGGAAGTTATACAGTACATTGTCAGATTTAAAAGCAGTGTACTCTTTGTGCTCTGTTACCAGTTGTAGTCGGAAACCCCTTGCCCACATCCCCAGAAACCCCTTGCCAGTCATTGATGTGAACTGGAAACGTTAACTGGAACGACATGGAAATGTTAACTGAGAAAATGGTTGAGGTTAATGTTGAAGATAAAAATTTACTTTTTGCATTCACTTAACAGGCACAAAAGAATGGACAGTCAGTCAACCACTGGAACCATGAGCCAAACTACATTCAAAAGGTAAGAATCAACCAGCATGAGGTTCATAATCTAATCTTCATTATGTGCAAGTTTGCAGCTCCAAGAAGAGCATGCAGTGAAATGAACAAAGATGACATGTTACTTATTCATGAGTTCTACATGTTTCTCATAGTAAAGATCACAAAAGACATCAAAAAACATATTTTGTTGCATAAATAATACATCTGCCTGGCAACAGTGGTGTAGGTCAATTGATGAATGAATGAATGAATGATCGTTTTAAAGGCCATTTTCCCCGCTAGAGCAGGGGTTAGCCTTGCGGGCCCCATGACAATCATGGTTCCCTGTTTGAGGCAATGTTTTTATGGGCGGATGCCCTTCCTGACGCCAACCCTTGGTCGCCTCTTACGATGCGCAGGGACACGGTGTACCTATTCTAAATCGGGGTACACACCGGGATCATTCATCCCAGCAAGCTGGTACTCAATTTGCCGACCTCGGAAGGATGACAGGCTGGGTCAACCCCCCTGGCGTTAATTCAGCGATCGACCGGGATTCGAACCCAGGATCCTAGGATCCCAAGCCGGCACCCTAACCGCTAAGGCAACACCAGGCCAGGTGTAGGTCAATTGATAAAGGTTTAAAATTTGAAAACATTTATGGAAGTAAAATGGTCCATTGGAAATTAACAGGAATGACCGCACTATAGTCACAGCCTGCGACAAAATATATACTGTAGCGGTTACCGCTGGATGTACATAATCGCCTTGCACCGGCCAGAACACGGCCAGACGCGCCTCTCCCGGGCATGCCCGGACTCACTGTTCCCGGGCACGCCCGAACCTCCCGGGCACGCCCGGTCTCGTCTTTCCCGGGCATGCCCGATCTCGCCTTTCCAGGGCTCGCCCAGAGCGTCCGGGCATGCCCGCTATCGCCTTTCCAGGGCTCGCCCAGAGCGTCCGGGCATGCCCGCTATCGCCTTTCCAGGGCTCGCCCAGAGCGTCCGGGCATGCCCGCTATCGCCTTTCCAGGGCTCGCCCAGAGCGTCCGGGCATGCCCGCTATCGCCTTTCCAGTGCTCGCCCAGAGCGCCCGGGCACGCCCAGCCTCGACTTGCCAGGCCGCAGCCAAACACGCCCGGGCAGGTCCAGACTCGCCTTTCCAAGGCTCGCCCTTGATACCCGGGCATGCCCGGTATAGCTTTTGCCGGGCAAACTTCCCGACATAAATGTGTATATATATTGTTGCCCGAAAAACGGGCTTGTGAGAATACCTGAGCTGTTTTGTTTCAATAAAGCAACTCGGACGAATTCCGTCTTTGGTCGCGTCAATTCTTTCGACTCGCGTTGGAGCGCAGTTCCTTCAATACTCGTATATATACATACACACACACACACACACACACACACACACACACACACACACACACACACACACACACACACACACACAAACACTTAACACAGCCACTGAGCTTGGGGGAAGTGTCGTCACTACTTTAATACACCCCACCTTGTGGGTTTGGCTGTGGGGGAGAGGGAGGGAGTTTGGCCCAAGTCTTTCCTGAGCCGCCTGACCAGGCCTGACATTTGGCTGGAGCTGATTTGGGCAGGAATGCTGAATTTAGCCAGAATAACGGCGCTCGCTAACCTATTCGTAGTGAAAGACACAGTCTTAGTGAAAGACACAACTAATAATGCTCACAGACAGGACACCCAGCTTAACGTACATCCAAGTGCAGTTCGTGATGCCCTGTCTGTGAAGCACCAATCCTACAGTTTATAGTCAGAAATCCAAATCAGATTACATAGCTCAAAGGTAGGTTTTTACCTTCAATCTGACCGATTTTATCTGGTTCTTGAAGAACCTCGCAATCTGTGCAGTGTGCATATTTTTCCCACAATGCAAAGCGCTGTTGTTTGTGTATCCCGATGTGCATGATCCTGAGCAAATGGAGAACGGAAAGCCAACAAATAAGTGCATACCCCAGTCATGCCAAGAATTTACGTTCTTGGCATAACTTGAGTGTCACGGGTGATCCCGAAGAAGAGCCAAGGGTCCAAGGAGAGCCACCTGGATAGTTTTGAACAACAAAATAACGTTATTGAGAGCCCTCCTTAATGGAGGGTCCATCACTGAACTTTGACTTTCAAAGGAGATGTAAAGACATACAAAATTCTGCTAGGCCTAAAACATGGTGGGTCTCTCTCCCTTTAATTCCTTTTTGAGTAGACAGGATAAGCCAATTTATATTTCCTTCCATGAACTTAAATTTAAGTTCAATACTTATGCAAAGCATTGATTTCTTTATCAAAACACCAACCTCTTCTTCCCATTTGAAATGTAGCAGCAATTGGTTGTTTCGGCTTGATATCAGGAAAAGCTTCCAAAATGAAAATACGTACACGGCAGTGCTGCAGTATATTCAACTAACACACGTTGTTTTGGTGTTTTACTCTCAGCAGATTGAGTACGGTAACCTCAGTGTGGTGCAACTCAACTTCTTGCGGTTGCACAGTGTCCGTGCGGTGCAGCGAGTGCGATACCGCTACCCTGCTGCACTATCGGCCCCCCGCGTGGGAATGAGTCTGCAAGGGGATGATGGGATCCCACTTTCTTTTGGACACCCAGCTTTTTATGTGCAGTCCGACAGTTGCCAGGTGAGTTCACACCCCACGGCTGAACCGTTATTTGGCTCAACAGTTGTCTGTGGTCTGTGGCCGATTTAATATGACTTAGGTTAGACTAAGTGTTGGCTTAGCGGTTAGGGTGCCGGCTTGGGATCCTAGGATCCTGGGTTCGTTGGCATAGCGGTTTGGGTGTCGGCTTGGGATCCTAGGATCCTGGGTTCGTTGGCATAGCGGTTTGGGTGCCGGCTTGGGATCCTAGGATCCTGGGTTCGTTGGCATAGCGGTTTGGTTGCCGGCTTGGGATCCTAGGATCCTGGGTTTGAATCCCGGTTGATCGCTGAATTAATACCAGGGGGGTTGACTCAGCCTGTCATCCTTCCGAGGTCAGCAAATTGAGTACCAGTTCACTGGTAATTCCTTGTGTGTCGCAAGAGGCGAATAACAGGGTTGGCGGCAGGAAGGGCATCCGGCCATAAAACATTGCTTCAAAAAGGGGATCACGGTGCCCAAAAAAGGCCAACCCCTGCTCTGCAGGGAAAAATAGCCTCCAAAGGTGGTTCTTGTAGATATCAGTAACCATCGAAAAATATATTAATATTTCAAAAAAAATAAAAAAAATAATAATAATAATAATTCATTTATTTTGTATAGCGCTTTTCCAGAAGCCCAAAGGCGCTTTGACAGAGTGGAAAACATAATGCATAACAATACATGAAAACAACAATTGCAAAAAGACAAGAATCAATAGGGAAATATTTAAAGCAAAAGGAGGGAGAAGGAGAAGAGATAGTCAGGGGTTAAATGCTGTGGGTTGAATGTTGAATGCAGTGTTGAACAGGTGGGTCTTTAGTGATGTTTTGAATGTGGTGAGTGAGGAGGAGTCTCTGATGGTGTGAGGTAGTGAGTTCCAGAGGGTGGGAGCAGCGATGGAGAAGGCCCTGTCCCCCCAGGATCTGAATTTGGTCCGGATGGAGGGGGTCAGGAGGTTGGTACCAGCAGAGCGGAGGTTGCGGGTGGGAGTGTGTCTGGAGAGGAGGTCAGCCAGGTAGGATGGGGCCAGGTTATGGAGGGCTTTGTATGTCAAGAGGAGGATTTTGTACTGGATTCTCTGGGGGATGGGGAGCCAGTGAAGCTTGTAAAGGACGGGGGTGATGTGGTCACGGGTCCGGGAATGGGTGAGTAGACGGGCAGCGGAGTTCTGAATGTATTGGAGTTTATTGGTGATTTTTTAGGGTGAACCATAGAGGAGGCTGTTGCAGTAGTCCAGACGGGAGGTGATGAAGGCGTGGATGAGGGTTTCTGCAGCCGTGGAGGAGAGGGATGAGCGGAGACGGGCAATGTTTTTCAGGTGAAAGAAGGCTGACTTTGTGATCTGTTTAGTGTATTTGTCGAAGGAAAGGGTTTGGTCAAAGATGACGCCAAGATTCCGGATGTGAGGGGAGGTGGATACTGGGATACCGTCGATGTTGAGGGCAAAGTTATGGGTGGATTTTGTGAGCGTTTTTGGGCCAATGATGATTATTTCAGATTTATCACAGTTAAGCTTGAGGAAGTTGATTTGAAGCCAGGATTTTATTTCAGTGATGCAGTTTGTCAGGATAGAGTGGGTGTCGGTGGAGACGGACTTGGTGGAGATGAAAAGCTGGATGTCATCGGCGAAGCAGTGGTATTGGAGACCATGACGGCGGATTAAGTGACCGAGGGGGGACAGGTAAAGGATGAAGAGGAGGGGGCCAAGAACTGAACCTTGGGGGACACCTTGGGGGAGGGGAGCAGTGGGGGATTTGCAGTTATTGATGGAGATGAACTGGCGTCTGTCAGAGAGGTATGATTTAATCCAAGAGAGGGCAGTGCCGGTAACGTTAAAGGTGGATTCAAGTCGGGTGAGGAGGATGGTGTGATCGATGGTGTCAAAGGCAGCGCTGAGGTCGAGGAGGACGAGAATGTTGAGGTTGCCAGCGTCAGAGGAGAGGAGAAGGTCGTTGGTGATTTTGAGGAGAGCAGTTTCAGTACTGTGGTTGGAGCGGAATCCGGATTGGAATGTTTCATACAGGTTATTGGCAGAGAGATGATGTTTGAGTTGAGTGGCTACAGCGCGTTCCAAAACTTTTGACAGAAAGGGTAGGTTGGAGATGGGTCTGAAGTTGTTTAGGGTGTCAGGGTTTAGACCAGGTTTTTTTAGAATGGGGGTAACAGCAGCAATTTTGAGGGAAGGTGGGACGATGCCTGTAGACAGGGGGGAGTTTATTGTTGCAATGATAAGTGGAGAGAGAGCAGGGAGGGAGGTCTTGACAAAGCTGGAGGGGATGGGGTCAAGAGTGCAGGTGGCACTTTTCATTCCTATGAGGAGTTCAGAGAGGTCAGTAGGGGAGATTGGGGAGAACCGAGACAGGGGATGGCAGGACAAGGGGGGGCAGGTGGTTGGAGGGGGAGCGGGTGCGGCGGTGGTCAAGCTGTTGTAGATGTTGTCAATTTTGCGTTGGAAGAAAGAGAGGAAGGAGATGCAGTTGTCTACTGTGAATGACTGGGTGGTGGTGTTCAGGGGGCGGAGGAGTTTGTTTATTGTCGAGAAGAGTGCTTTTGGGTTTCCGGAGCCAGAGTGGATAATTTGAGAGTAGTAGGCGGAGCGGGCGCGGGAGAGGGCATCTTTGTAGTGTTGTAGGTGGTCCTTGTAGGCTTGGGAGTGAACTGTGAGACCCGTTTTATTGCGGAGTCTTTCAAGTTGGCGAGCACGAGTTTTCATCAGGCGGAGTTCAGGGGTAAACCAGGGAGCAGAATGGGTGAAAGAAACTGTTTTGGTTTTTACAGGCGCAAGCTGGTCAAGGCAGGAGGAGAGAGTGTGGTTGTAGTAGTCAGTGAGGTCAGAAGGGGTGTGGAGGTCAATGAAGGGAGAAGTGGACATTTTTTCAGAGAGGGTGGATGAGAATGAGGTAGGTGAAAGAGCGTTTAGCTTACGGAAGTTGATAGTGCGATAATGCCTTGGTGTTGGGGCGGGGATGTTGATGGTCAGAGTGATGGCTAAGTGGTCAGAGAGGGTGAGGTCGGAGCCAGAGAGATGGTGCAAATTTAATCCAGTGGAGCAGACAAGGTCCAAAATTTGACCATGGATATGGGTAGGAAAGTCGACATGTTGAGTGAGGTTAAAGCAGGTGAGTAAATCAGTGAAGTCAGTGGTTATTGTGGAGTCAGTGGAGTCCATGTGGATATTGAAATCACCAAGGAGGAGGATTGAGGGGGAGAGGGAACATAGCTGGGTCAGAAAGTAGAAGTCAGACAGGAATGATGGGTGTGGTTTGGGAGGGCGGTAGACGACAGCCATGACTGACTGCGTGCGACCAGAGAGTTTAAAAGCCAGGTGTTCAAATGATGGAGCAGATGAGATGGAGATGAGGTTGGTCTTGATGTCTTGATGTCTTGACGGTGGATAACGGCAATTCCACCACCTCGGCCCTCCGAGCGTGGTTTATTGACGTAGGAATATCCAGAGAGTGCAAAAAGTCGCGGGCGGGCGACTGCTCTAACTGCTTTTGCTTTGCTGGTTGGCTCTTTGGCCACGCCTCAGCCGAGGGATTTATAAGTCCGGTTAGCCTTGGGCTCAGTGTCGTGTGCATCCAGAGAACAAGATCCAGACGGAGTCTTGGAAGAATGAGCTGGGTGGACATAAACCTCTGCGCAGATGGGCTCTGTTGGGATAGACCCGTTGGGATAGATGTTGGGATAAAGAAAAACAATTGTCGGCAATTATATCGTTTAGAGCAGGCCTCAGTCCAAACATTTTGAATTGAACAACCAGGCTCAGAGCCAGACTACAAGAGGCAGCTACAATAGATGAAGGGGAATCCACAAGCTATCAGCACAAACACAGTGACGCAACAGGTATCCCAAGCCAAATGTCCGACACAACAGGTATCCCAAGCCAAATGTCCGACACAACAGGTATCCCAAGCCAAATGTCCGACACAACAGGTATCCCAAGCCAAATGTCCGACACAACAGGTATCCCAAGCCAAATGTCCGATACAACAGGTATCCCAAGCCAAATGTCCGACACAACAGGTATCCCAAGCCAAATGTCCTACCAGTTTGGCCTTTGTTGAGGCATTGTCAGAATCCATGTCAACTTTCCTGGTAACATATCTCGAATGTCATCAGCTCCTCTCCGCTCGTCAAGATCACGTTCGTGAAACTGAGGTTGTAATGTTAGTGCTCCCTAACTGCTGCCTGGTGTTGACTGGTGAACCCCACTGGCTCAGGATGTAGGGAGCGCAGGTTGAAATCCCATATGTATTTGTCCATTGTTGCATCCGCCACAGATCATCCCTCTTGATTCGTCTGCGCCAAATCCATGCCTAGCACTAAGACCTAGAGGTAACAATGGACGGAGATAACCACCTTCTTAACAAATCCTCTTGGGGAAGTTCAGTGACTCAAACTCCTGCGTCTCACTATCCGCCATGATCTTTCTTAGGCAAACCGCATTTCCAAGTTGGCCTCCAATGCCAGTCACCGACTGGGCATCCTCTGTCCTACAGTCTTTCCTTGGCACACCTGAACTCCTATCCACCTGCAAGGCTTTCATCCACAGCTTGATGGAGTACTGCTCTCTCCCCTGGGCTGGGTCCCCTGCCTCGCATCTTTCTCAGCTTGACGTCGTGGAAACCAAGGCCTTCAAGATTATTGGAATCTCTCACGCTGAAGATGCCCCCATCACTTTCCCATCGCTGATAGATTGGTGGTTTCTCTGTCTTCTTCCGCCTCCTCCTTTCTGGTGTTGCACAAGCTGCTCTTTCCGTTCTTTGTCGTCGTCCCCACAGGTTCTTGCAGGGGGGAACATGGTCCAACATCAACCACCTTCTGGCGAAACTACCTAAATCCAGGATCACTGCTCACTTCCACTCATTCGTTCCTTTTTCCCCACTTGTAGCACCAACTTCCACATTCTCTTCAATCTACTTCTTTCCTCAAGGTCTTCAAAACAGCTATTCACCATCATCTCAGATCATCCCCCATCCAAACCCACATTAGCTATGAGGTTATAAATATTTATTTATTAGCTATAAGGTTATAATTTTTTTAATATGCCCGAGATCATGGCTTCCAGAGCATGTTTGTTAAGGTCACACTGTATCTATACAGGCCAGCTGTGTCGACCAAAATACAAAACGGAACAAATGGCCTCCCGGGAGGGCATGAAATGGGAAGATCCTGTAAAAAAATGAAACAGCTGATCAAAATGTACGATATACAAATGACATAACAAGGTTAAATATTTGGCTGTGCTTTACTTCCATACTCGTCCTCTTCTCTATAAAACTTACCTCTCCTTCCCCCCTCCACCCAGTTCCTCCCTCCCCTCCCCCATTTCCTCTGTCACTCCCACCACTTCATCCATCCCTCCAACCACATCCTCTGTCACCTTCCTCACTTCCTCCTTCCCTTGCACCATTTCCTCCGTCACCTCCCCCACTCCATCTGTCACACCACTTCCTCTGTCCCGCCCCCTCCCCACTTCCTCCACCCCTCGCACCACTTCCTCCGTCACCTCCCCCGCTTCCTTTGTCCCCTCCCTTCACTTCCTCTGTCCCCTTCCCCCACTTCCTCTGTCCCCTTCCCCCACTTCCTCTGTCCCCTTACCTCACTTCCTCTGTCCCCTTACCTCACTTCCTCTGTCCCCTTCCCCCACTTACTCTGTCCCCTTCCCCCACTTCCTCTGTCCCCTTACCTCACTTCCTCTGTCCCCTTACCTCACTTCCTCTGTCCCCTTCCCCCACTTCCTCTGTCCCCTTACCTCACTTCCTCTGTCCCCTTACCTCACTTACTCTGTCCCCTTCCCCCACTTACTCTGTCCCCTTCCCCCACTTCCTCTGTCCCCTTCCCCCACTTCCTCTGTGCCCTCCCCTCACTTCATCCATCCCTTGCACCATTTCCTCCGTCACCTCCCTTACTTCTTTTCCTCCGCAATCAGATCATCAAGGTAGTGCAATCGGTTTTTAGCTGTCTTGTCAATGTTTGAATCTCAACCCAGGAATAAACTGCCATCCTAGTATTCCACAGGCAGGTGGAGGTATGAGCACGTGCACCGTCCCCCAGATGGACATTCAACCAGGGAACCCATCTACACTGGTAGTTTTGGACGTTGATTATCCCACAGTCTCGCAAAGAGTCGGCATGTTATCACAGGCACCTCGATTAAATTACAAATTGCTGCCAGTCGAACGCCAGCTCAGATGATTCCAGAATCCAGATAAAGTTAGGCCAGAACCACTACCGCCAGCTGACCCCACCCGAAGGTGGCTATCATTGGGGAGGTTAAAGAAGGATATTTTAAAATGCTTCACCATGGAATTTATATTGCAACCTTTAAGCCAAGACCGGAAGATAAACATACGTCATGCTTTGCAGGGACAAATTCCTGCCGAGAGGGTTGTGCAAGTCGAGGTGGGGATGAAAAACCTGCGAGCTCTACCACTGCGTCACGTGACCATCTTCAACCAGAGTACGGAGGACTCCATCGTCGTGGAGCCCGTTTGCTTTCTGTAACGAGGTCGTGATGGAGGTTGTGCCCAAATGCTGGTGATTGAGAATCCACCTGGATGTGTTTTTATTTGCATGAATAGCATCCACATTATTAACGTGCACTGCTCCAAGGCTCCGAGATACTGGGCCGGAAGCATCATCTTTAGTTCTTGGTTTTCGGGAATATTTCATCAAATTCAAAAATTTCACTCTCGCAGGAATCAAGCAGGTGCTATTATTAATTACTTCAGGGACAGGTAGCATTGGACCCAAGATTCCCCCATGAGGATGCTCCATTCACCTGCAACGCTGCGCACGTTTCCCACAGTGAATCTGTAAATAACAGTGTTAAATATTCTTAGAATGCATTGTTAGTGCTCCAAGATCACAATGCAGATCCGGATACCTGTGCGTTCTCAGATAGATCATGTAAATAGTTATAACGAATAAACTTTCAAAAGATTCTGTTTCTTTACTGCATGTACCATGCACAAGAAATAAAACAAGAAGCACACATGTGTACCAGGTGTTTGCTCTACTCTGAAGCTTTCTGCTTGATCAGTTTGATCCATGGGCTGGTAGGACAACCAAGAGGTATGTGCACCAAGCTCAGCTGTCTCACCTGGTTTGAATCCAACACCGAACTATAAACTGACAATCTGGCAGGACGAGGAATCGATGTGTGTGTTGACCCTCGGTTGGATGTTAAACTGGGCGTCCCATCTTCTGGAATTGATTAGTTAAAAAAAAAAAAAAAAAAATTGTACACCGCTCCTTTCCTATGCCATCTCCAGACGCTGCATGACGTCATTGCCAGAGCCGAAGGGAGCCTGGTGATGACGCACGCTGAAAGGGAGTACTCCGTTTTTACTCCGGTTGTTTGTTTTCTTTCTTCGTTGTCCGGGCGGCGATATCTCAGCCATCCTTTGAGCTGGGAAGCTGAAATTTCGGCACAATAGTTGTTATCTGTAAATCAAAAACGGTAGTTTTTGTTTTTCAATTAATCAATCAATTACTTAATGGTTATTGATTTATTAATCACTTATTTCTTTTCTTTCTCATCTGGTCAATATCTCAGGCACCTTTTGAGTTAGGAAACTGATATTTGGACATGACAATGACCAAATGATTTTTTTTTTTCTATACAAGATCGAGACTCGTGTAACGGACAACATTAATGACAAAAAAAACAAACAGACACATAAGACAAAATGAAGGGAGCGGGAGACAAGATGGGGAGAGAGGGGCGAGCACACAAGTACAACATTTGAGAGCAGGGACATCGAGAGATCTGTGGGAGGGAGAGAGCTTGGGGGAGGAGGCATGGGAAGGGGGGTGGGGGGATGGGAGAGGTAAAAAAAAACATGGACACAGCTTGGACTTCCAGGAAAGAAGTCGGTATTTCAGAAAAGTGGATCTGGGGTGAATTAATGGGGGTAGAAAAGATCAAGGTTTTCGATGGGGAAAGATAAGAGATGGTGGTGAACAGCTGTTTTAAAGACCTGGAGGGAGGAGTGGGATTGAAGAGAGTGTAGGAGTTTGTTCCCAAGGCGGGAGAAAAGAGGAATGAAAGAGTGAAGGTGAGCAGAGAGTCTAGATTTTGACAGTTTCACCAGAAGAGGGTTGCTGGCAGATCTTGTGCGACCTGCAGGAATATTTGGGGTACAGAGCACAGACAGAGCTGGGGGAGCAAGGCCGGAGAGGACTCGGTAGAAGACAGAAAAACCACCAACCTGCCTGCGGTGAGTGAGTGAAAGGCCCTCAGAGTTAGCTTCAACGCGGGAGATTCCAATGATTCTGAAAGCTTTGGTTTCACCCGCGTGAAGCTGAGCTCGGTGTGAAGCAGGAGCACCAGCCCAGAGGGGAGAGTAGTATTCCATTGTGCTGCAGATGAAAGCCTTGTATGTAGTGAGGAGCTCAGGTGTGCCAAGGGAGGACTTCGCACGACGGAGGATGCCCAGTCGGCGACTGGCATTGGAGGCCAGCTTGGAAATGTGTTTTTCCCAGGAAAGATAATGGCAGATTGTGAGAACCAAGAGCTTGAGTGACAGAACTTCTTGGAGAGGATTGTTGAGAAAGTAGATGGGAGGGTTGTCCAGTCGGTCTTTTTGGAGAGACATCGTAAGAGTGTGAGATTTGTGAGGATTGAAAGACATGTTGCACTTGTTTGACCAGTCTGTGATTTTGTCCAGGTCTGCAGAGAGGGAGGAGGCTGCAGACTGCCGATCTGAGGGATGAGGTATGGAGCGGCAGAGAGTGTAGTCATCAGCAAAGAGATAGAGAGGATTTTCCAGAGAGTCGGAGAGATCATTGATGAAGACCAGAAAAAGCACAGGGCCCAGAACACTGCCTTGGGGAACTCCAGCCTGAACAGGAAGGGGAGATGAGAAAAATCCATTCAGGGCCACACGTTGAGAACGACCAGAGAGGAAGTCCGCAAGCCATGCGTGGAGATTTCCATGGATACCATAGGAGGAGAGTTTGGTGAGCAGAGCTGGGTGCCAGGCCGTATCAAAGGCATGTGATATGTCAAGGGAGACAGCTCTGATTAGAGACAGCTCTGGATTCCATGACTTTGCTGATATATAATTGGTAGCAGGCTGATTGGTCTGTAGTTGCAAGGATCTGTTTTTGCACATTTTTGGTGTAAAGCGGTAATGTTGGCTGATTTCCAAGCTGATGGCAGATCAGTGATTTGTGATTTGTCTGTAAAGGGTATTTTTGATTTAATGATTAATCAATTAATTATTTGATTAATGACTTAATTATTATTTTTTAAGTTACAGATTCAGATGAAACGGTGGTGGTTTTGGTATTCTACTAGCCAATTGATTAATAGTTTAATTATTTTACGATCAATATTTATTTATTTTCATTATTAATCACTTATTTATTTTCTTTTTTATCTGGGCAATATCTCAGGCACCTTTTGAGATAGGATGCTGATATTTGGACATGAGTGACCAAGTGATGTGGCTATAAAGGATATTTTTGATTTATTGATTAATCAACTAATCGATTAAGTATTGTCGTGTGATTACCCTGTGTGGTGAACACCACTGGGTGACATGGAAGACCAAACGAGCTTTAACTCCGAGGTGTTCAATTCAATATGACGGTATTCGTTACACGCGAGGGAAAGGGGGATGACGAACTTACCTGGACGGCCTCCACCTGACGTCTTCACTCCTGGATAAATTAACTCAAACAACACGGAATTAAAATGTACAAAAATACCGGATTTATTAACGAAAATGCCGGTAAAGAAAACACTATAAAATTATATTCCTAATTGGAGCGCTCCCACACAGACCCGAATACAGACAAAGGATAAAATAACTGGAAAATAAATAGGTGTGATTTGTGGCACTTATCTCCAATCGGCTGGTGTATCCCGTCGAGAATCGTCAAAAATCGTCTGAGGCCTTGGCGGGAAAATGTGTTCGTTGGCGCGAACTAGGCCTTGCTGCGTGTCCGTGGGCGTGAACTAGGCCTCATGCACCTCTGTTCGCCAAGCTGCGCTCGTCTTCATCGTCTGTGCGTGGGAAACCGCAGTTCTCAGTCCACAGCTCTTCCTCCTCACGACCACTAGCAAGATGTCGGAACACGACCGTTCGCGATGAAGCTTCCTTGCCCAAGAGCAATAGCAACCATTCGCTATGGGATCCAGAACGAGAAGAACCAAGAGGACGTCGATGCTGAGAGATAAAATATCGATGCCGAGAGAGACAAAATGTCAATGCTGAGAGAGATAAAATGTCAATGCTGAGAGAGAGCTTTTCGGCAACCGTTCACAAAGTCCGGACCCAAGAGAGAAAATGTCCGCCGCTCCAACTATTTTGTACTTGAGGCTCTGACGTCATCCCACGACGTCTCCGTTTCTGCTCCTATCAGCAAGTCTCATCTTACCAGTCCTTGTGTCAATCAAATCCTGGACCAATCACTGCTCTTCGAGGCGTGGCCTCATGAACCTGCCTGTGCTTGTGTGCTCACCAAGTCGGTGTTTTCAGCGATCGTGCTTGATGCCTAGTTTCCGGTTGTTTTTTATAATTAGTGTGGTTAATGGCCGATTTCTTACTAGGTGTCTATAGTTGCGGTGTCATAAGGAACACAGGAAATGATTACAGAGGCAATTACATACAGGGGATTAATTACCCATAATCCTACACAAATTAACAAACCCCACCCCTCTCATAGGGACGAAGATACACTTACACGACATCCAGGCTACACAAATTTCCTACTTATGATATATGATGCCTGGGGTAAATTACAGTTTGCAGTAATCAATTACAATCACAATACATCTCATGCTTTTCATTTACAGTAAAGTAATAGCAATTACAATCTTATGAATGAAAGTCATTTTCTGTGCGTCTGTCTGTCTGTGTGTGTGAAATACTGGGCCAATTGTATGTGTGTGTGAAATACTGTCTGTGTGTCTGTGTGTGAAACACCAATCATGCCTAAACTACTGGGCCAATTGCCACCAAACGTGATAGAGACCAAATTGGACCTCAAGTTGAACATAAGGCTGCTTAGTTTTTTAATACCCATGGCTAATGATGATATCGCTAAATTAAATTCAAAAATCATTATTTATTTATTACTTGCAAAATCGAAGATTTTTCAAGTATATTGGTCGGTTGCGTTTGTTATTCTGTCTGTTTGTTTGTTTGTCTGTCTGTCACAGGCCTACAGATCACAATTCTAATCCGATCGTCACGAAACTTCAAGTTGTAGAGGTCGTCGCAATTGAGAAGACTTTTGATTTTGAGGTCAAAGATCAAAGGTAATCTGGTGGTCAAATTTTTAAAATAGTTTTAAAACCAAAAAAAACCAAATTAAAAAAAAAAATTTTTTTTTTTATCCGATTGACTTGAAAATTTAACAGCATTTATATATTGTCAATAAATTGGGACACTAACTATTTGAGGTCAAAAGGTCAAAAGGTCAACTCAAGGTCAAATTTCCAAAATCCATTTTCATCTGAAAAATCAATTTTCATCCCATTGACTTGGAAATTGAACAGCATTTGCACATCGAGTCAATAAATTGGGAAAGCAACGATTTTTGAGGTCAAAGGTCAACTCAAGGTCAAACTTCCAAAATCATCAATTTTCATCCTATTAACCTGAGCTTTGATCAAGATCGTCAATTTTAATCTTGATGAAATGGACAATTTGATGGATCAATTGCAACCTTTTTTTCTGGGGATGGAAGGGGGGGGGGGGGGTGGAATTTTGCAAGTATCGTGCTCTGCATGATGTCTTCTTGTTTATTTATTGTGGGAATTTGGAGGTGTGGCCTTGACGTGACCCTTTCCCACCCCTCTCCCCAACAGCAAATTTGAGTTTCTCACATTTAAAAGTGAAGATGTCTGTAATGAATTTGATAGATGCCTTTCGAGATCAATTATAGGCTTTATTTCACTTGAACTAATGCAGAGTCGATCAAGAACACACGCATACATGCAAATACAATCTTGAGTATATGTCGTTACAATCCGAATACAAATCAAACGTGAGATTATACGTTCGATATAATATTCCACCAAAGAACCCTTCTTGCCCACTAAGACACCATCCAGCTGTGGCTCGCAGCATCCAAAGTCTCCCACTCCACCCATGCAAGCGGGACTTAAATATGCACCAAGCCTAACACAGATGATGTCAAGAGTCCTTCTTCTTCTTCATACTCATCACAATGTCTTTCTCCCTCGGATACCCATCATACAGCCTTTGAATTCAAGAGATTGAAATTCCCCCTCCAACTCAGCTTTGTAATGTCCATTAACAAGGCTCAAGGACTATATTTTTTTCCCGGGTGACGCTTCATCAGATTGAGATTCCGTACAATTTGCCAAATTCAAAGCCAAAGTATTACTAAGCTGCAGGTTCGGCTTCCAATTCATGGTCTGATTCGTGTTCAAAATATAACATTTAATTGCACTTAAATAGTTCCTCAATCATCATATCCTGACATTTGTTGACACACAGACAAAGTGAACCAAATGCTTAACCACACTTTTCACTTTGTGCACATGGGGTAATTAACCCAAGTAATCATTAAATCGATCTGCTGAATTACTGACAACAGAATGAACTTAAAATATATTGCCAACATGGCTCAAGCCCTTCAACATTTTGAAGTGCCAGAAAAGACTCGTGGGAATGCCTAGGCCAAGATCAAACACCTACTATGCAATGGTTTGAGAAGGCAAGTTCCAACTTTGATACAGCTGAAGGTAAGATTGAATATACAATGTTTTAAACATTAATAGCGAAATATTTATTGCTTGTGTGTCATGGTCTTGGAAATGTGACAGTCTGAGAGTAGATATGGATTTTAATTTTTATTCTTAGAGTTTAAGGGTCGTGGAAGAGGTCACACAAATCACACACACAACATATGCAGATAGACAACACAGGACTTGACTTCATACAAGATGCAGTGCATGGTTTAAAGGAAGTTTAACAATCAGGAAATGGCCTGCTGATGCTTTCCTTTTCAGCTTCACTGCCAGCATGCAGTGGTTCAGATGAAGCAAAAGATTCATACTTTCTTGGATCCAATATAATGTATTTTCGAGTTACCTAGTTCCGTCAAGTTGTGTCTGACTTCTGGTGACATTCATGATCAGATTTCTCCAAATATTCCTATACTGCACTGCTTTCCGAAGCTCTGGCAGAGACAGCAAGTTTGCAGTATTTATCCCATCCATCCAGAATATACAGTGCCTATAAAAAGTCTACACCCTCTTTCAAATTTTTCACCTTTTCTTTACTTGTAGCCTTGAATTAAAATGCATTAAATCAGACTTTTCCACCTTTATTTACACATTGTATGCCACAACTTCCAAATGAAAAACAAATTCAACAAATTTCAGAAAATAATTAAAAATACAAAACTAGGACATCTTGGTTGGGTAAGTGTCCACCCCCCCCCCCCCCCCAACCTTATAATAGCAATATTGTAAACTAGCCGAAACCCGTGGAACATCCACGGAAGGGAGGATGTGGTGTATGGATAGAGTGTACCATTATGGATGGCAAAGGGGATTTGCTTGTCCGAGTAAGAGTTAGGAAGAAAGATGAGAATGAAGAGTGCATATATGAACAACGATCGCCGACACCGGCACAAATGCATGCTCTGGATTGTCCACTCAGTGGACGGCTTGCTTTCGCCTTCGCCTGTCCAATCAGCGGACGGCTTGCTTCGCTTTCGCCCAGCAGACGCCAATACGATGGCGTCATAAGATGGCGTCGTATCGGCAGTTAATCGGATGCTTTTGGGTCCCAACGTCGGCTAATTCAGATTTTTCGAGTATGGCTGTACGTGATAAACAAAGAGCGCGGTTCGTAGATCGTAAATCCATTAGTGCCGTGGGCATCGGGTCACAGGGTGCGGCGTAAAAGGGATAACAAAGTCGAGTCCTTACGCTATTATTATATAGATTAACTCAGGTGTAACCAATCACCTTCAAAATTACACACCAAGTCAATTGGCCTCTACCTGTGTTAAACTGTAGTGATTCTGATCATTTCAGAATAAAATCAGCTATTCCTGCAGGTTTCCTCTGCTGGGTAGTGCATTTCACAGCAAAGACTCAAGCATGAGCCCCAATGAGCTTTCAAAAGACCTTCGGGATAAAGTTGTGGAAAGGCACATATCAGGGAATGGGTATAAAAAATATTTCAAAGGCCTTGAATATCCCTTGGAACACAGTCAAGACAATCATTAGGAAGTGGAAGGTGTATGGTACCACCAAGACCCTGCCTAGATCAGTTTGTCCATCCAAACTGGATAACCAAGCAAGGAGGAAACGAATCAGAGAGGCCACCAAGAGGCCAATGGGAACTTTGAAAGAGCTACAGGCCTTTATGGCAAAGACTGGTGACTGTGTGCATGTGACAACAATATCCCAAGAACGCCACAAGTCTAGCCTGTACGGTAAGGTGGCAAGAAGGAAGCCATTGCTCAATAAAGCCCACCTTCAGTCCCATTTGAGGTATTCAAAAAACCCACTCCGGAGATTCTGAAGCCATGTGGCAAAAATGTTGTGCTCTGACGATACCAAGATGGAACTTTTTGGCCGAAATACAAAACGTTACATTTGGCGGAAACCCAACAAAGCACATCACCCAAAGAACGCCATCCGTACTGTGAAGCATGGTGGCACGAGCATCATGTTATGGGGATGTTTCTCATCAGCAGAGGCTAAGGCTTAGATACTTCCATGAAAAACCCCAACAGTGGTTAGAATGTCCGCTATGATTGGGAGGTTGGCGGATCAATTTCAACGCTGGCCGAGTCATACAAAGACTAAAAATGGTACGTGCTGCTTCCTTGTATGACACAAAGCATTTAAAGGATCGAGCCAGGACAAACCCCATAGGTTGGCATCCATGGGGAGGAGGAAATTTCTCCATAATTGCACCAGGGGGTGTAAAGAGAAAAGAAACGTCATAAAGATGGCATCGCCGGTACCCATAATTGGGAGAGTTACCTCCCTTTGCCCAAATGAGCAGCTATTTTTGAAGTCCAGTCTCATGTTATTTGTCTATGTGTGTGTGTGCGTCTACAATTAGTCTTGGAGCTCTTCCACAAGCCTTATACATTGTAAAACAACAATATGGAAAAGTCATCCTTAAAGTTGTAATAATGTGTTCTGACATTTTTGAGTTTTGTCACACTGTAGACAAATGAGAATGTCAAATTGCATATCATAGTCGATGTAAAAGAGGACTTTCAGGGAGAGGGTTTGAAACCAATAACAGCCAAGTACCACAAAGCATAACTTTAATGAGAGCAGTATGATATTAATTAATGATAGCTGAAATGCCACACATTGTAAAGCACCACAAGTACCTGATTGGCATAAAAAATTATTTGCAGTCCACATTGTCTTATCTTATTTTGCACACTCATTCTCATTCACCTTCAAGTGCAAAGCCCAAGGGCCGGGCTTTTAGGAAAAATACTATATCATTCATTATGCCAAGGCTACGAGTGCTATACCTGCATCCCCAACCTCTCCATGTCTATTAGAGACTTCCTCAAGGAGTCAGACAATTGTGAAGCGTCCGTCTCCGTAGCGCTTTGGAAAGCTGACAAGTAGAAATTGATGCTGCTCTTCAGCGAGTTGTAGCAGACACCATAACCGTCAGGCACAACAGCTCCAAAGCAGGTAGCAACCGTGTAATTTGAGGGAACCTAGAATGAGTAAATTGAGAGGAGAATGATATTAGTTTGGGATACAAAATGACGGCACAAAATACATTTGTTATACCGTAGTGTGAAGTTCTTGCCAAGAAGGTTATCGATTTTTCTTTAAAATGTGCCCAGTTATATGAATTGCGACAAATGTTCAGGATAATACCAAAGATGTGCTTCATGAAATTGGAATGCCAGGTCCAAATCTATAACTTCCAAGTCTTTGGCATTGCATGTATAAGCTTCCAAATTACATTTTACAAATGGCTGGCTGTTTAAATATGTGGGTTAAAGAAAACCAACAGCTAGCGACGATGACATCCTTTCAAAGCAAATGGGTTTTTAAAATAACAGGTGACGAGAATAATCCACACCTGACTAGTGGAAAGTCTGAAGCGACTGGCCATGGTGAACGCAGGATCACGAAAGAGTGGATGTTGCTCCAACTTATGTTCCATTGCCTGAAGCTGCAGGCCTAGAAGATGTCTGTCCACACCTTGTCCATGACTCACCTGGTCAGATGAGATGTGGACATTACCTTCTGGATATTACGGAGAGGTTCATCGCAACAGAGCATCAACATAATTGCGCTATTACAATTGAGCAGACCATTGTTCTACTTACACGTACATAGAAGACTCACCCAGTTTGTGTAGTCTATGTGTGCCTGGACGGCTCGTCTCATTAGCTGAACCTTTTCTTCAGACTATGAAGACGCACCAGCAAACAGTACGAGTCAATCATCCGCTTCTACAAATGCTTCAACAGTACTACTACAGTATTACCATCACGGATACAAAGTGGTTCAGCAAAATTTGTCCAATTGTTATTATTGCTGCTTTTCGTTTTTGTGAGCACAATTCAACAATCCCGAAGAGCAACTCACACTGACAGTCGTTGCGTCCATGGCTTTGACAAAGGCAGCGGAGGAAGGTGAGGCAGAGCGGATGGTGTCTGTGCGCCCTTGGTGAAAGAGACGAAGGGAGCCACTCTCATAAGTTGGTGACACCCTCCCATGCAGTCTGGTGGAACAGAATGCTCACGATGCTCACTACTTACGTATAACAACAAATTCTGGAACAGTATTGCAGACGTGGGGCTAAGAGGAGAAGAGGCAAATAAGAGGAGCTCAGATCAAGGGGAATTGAGACTGATAGAGAAATAGAACTGAGAGGGGGCTGTGAGAATCACTCCAGTGATATCAGAATGGGAAGCTGTTAAAGGATGAGGGGAAAGGAGAGACATCTTAGGCTTTTTTTTTGGTATTCAGAATCGAGGCTCATGCAAGAGCTAACACATTTAACATGAAAACATGCAATGAAGGGAGCGGGAGACAAGAGGTGGAGAGAGGGAAGCATACGAGCACAACAACAGAAGAGAACAGTGACGTCGGTAGATCTGTGGAAGGGGAAGGCCTGGGGGAGAAGGGAGGGGTACACGGTATAAAGCAAACTAACACTTCTAGGAATTTCAGGAAAGAAGTTGGGGATTGAAAGAGGTAAATTTGGGGTGTTTTAACAGGGGTAGAAAAGATCAAGATTTTGGATGGGGGAACATAAGAGATGATGGTGAACAGCTGTTTTAAAGAACTGGAGGAAGGAGTGGGATTGAAGGGAGTGAGGGAGTTTGTTCCAGAGGCGGGGAAAAGAGGAATGAAAGAGTGAAGGTGAGTAGAGAGTCTTGATTTTGGCAGTTTAACCAGAAGAGGGTTGCTGGCAGATCTTGTGCATCCTGCAAGAATATTTGGGGGACAGAGCACAGACAGAGCAGGGGGAGCAAGGCCGGAGAGGAGTCAGTAGAAGACAGAAAGGTCCTCAGAATCAGCTTCATCGTGGGAGATTCCAATGATTCTGAATGTTTTGGTTTCAACTGCGTGAAGCCGAGCTAGGTGTGAGGCAGGAGCACCAGCCCACAGGGGAGAGCAGTATTCCATCAAGCTGCGGATGAAAGCTTTGTATGTGGTGAGGAGCTCAGAAGTGCCTAGAATGGACTTCGCACGACGGAGGATGCCCAGTCGGCGACTAGCGTTGGAGGCCAGCTTGGAAATGTGAATTTCCCAGGAAAGATCATGGCAGATAGTGAGACCCAAAACCTTGAGTGACAGAATTTCTTCAAGAGGATTGTTCAGAAAGTAGATGAGAGGGTATAATGTCAATGGAAGGCTAACGTGAATGCACTGGAGAACACAAATGGGCCTGCACTGGCTATATTTGTTTTATCAAAATAGAGAATAAAAGAAAAAAATTAACAGAATGGAGCAGAAGTACGGTAGTGCACTTACCTTTATGAGCTGTCTCGCCTGGGTTCGATTCCACCACAACTATAAACTAAATAAATAAATAAATTATAATGTATTGTGACCACTCGTACCTTGCTTCCATACTTTTTGGCATACCATCCCAACACCCTTTTACATTAAAAATAAATCTTTTTATTACCTGTTAAATATGGCCCGATTAGGCAATGGCACTCAGTGGGTTAAACGGCAACACACCTGTAACTTGCCAGCTGCAGTGCTATCTGAATGAAGGCATCTGGACTCATCTTCATGCCTTTTGGAACATTCTTTCCAAAAGCAGTAAATGGCAAGAATTCCAAATCCACGTCTCTCACGAGGCTACAAACACAGGCAAATGTACCCATCTGCATTAGTACTGTCGTAAACACAATTCAATCAGGTGACGTTAAACAGCATATTTATATTGCTTTATTTAAATAGTGTAATCAAGACATTTCATGGCAATTACCAAGCCGAAGGCTTGGAGTCAGTCACATGACAGCCATATGTTTCAGCGCAGTTGCCACCATATGTAATCTTGCCACCTGCTGTAGTGTTACACAAAATCCTTTGGGAAGAAGCACAGGCTAAAATTAAAGTGGAGAGGGTTAATAATAATGTCAATGGTGGAGATAGCTAGTAATCATAACCTGAGAGCAGGTTTGACAAAGCAACTAACATTACAGGGATGCTTTGTTACCCTGCGCTCGCGAAGCGACAAGCGGGGTTAAGCATTCATTTACGTGCGTGTGCTGTGTGCCGTACGTGTCTGCATTTTAAAAATTCATTTTCTCGGCAACCGTTGGTCCGATCGAAATGAAATTTTCACCATAGGAGCGTCTCCTCCTGTAGAATATTTTAATGATTATTTTGACGTCATAGGTCACGTGGTACAGGCGCCACCTTGGAAAAAGATCGCACCTCTATATCAACAAATATAACTTATCCATCCGATCATTATTAATTTTTTTCAGCAACTGTTGATCTGATGGACACAAAATTTTCACCATAGGAGCGCCTCCTCCTTTAGAATATTTTAATGATAATCATGATGTCATAGGTCATGTGATACAGGCACCATCTTCGAAAAACCGAAATATGTTGCACCTTTATATCTCCAAAACCGCTGCATGGAAAAAATTTAAACGTGGCTCATTGTAAAGAACTCCATATGGGGAATAGGTGTTGTTAACGATGACGTCATTGGTACCATAATTATGACGTCATAATTCGACAGGTACAACGCTTAGTCTGATCAGTTTGAAATGTATTGAGCGTGATCTATGCAACAATTATATTAGAGAATATAAATTTATGATGTCATCGCTCGCGTGGTCTGGCAGCCATATTGGATCAAATTTTTTTAATGTTCAAAAACAGAGGAGTTGGCTCGCAACAAGTTGACTGCGCAGGGTAAGTATTCTATGAATACCATCTAGTTATGTCTGTAACGAAATTAATGAAAGTCAGACTGCGGGAGGGAGGGTTGGAGAGTGGGAGGTGGGATTTGGAGATGGGAGGAGCCATCAACATATCCTTCATTGTATACAACTACTACTACGACGACTATTAGTATCTGTCCATGGAGACGACGATGATGCCAATCATTATCATGTGTCAGGGAAAATGAGGTGCAGCTAGTTAGTTAACGCTGTTGAGCCCTGATGTAGCTGAAGAGGTCAACCCTTGAAAGACAATCGACGGCAAACCTCACATTCCCAACCTGGTTATAAAGTGCTGGAGTTGCTGCGGCAGTGGTGCCTGGCCTCCTCCCACTCTTTGTATTGACTAAAGTGTTCTACTCCAAAACTAGAGTCCCTGCTTTTACAAGCAGCACATCAGGTACGGCGATCTTGGGTCATCTGCCCGCATAAGCTGGTGGAGATCTTGCACTTTATAAAATGGTTGTTGACGATATCCTTGTATTTCTTGTACTGGCCTTCTGCTTTCCTCTGTCCATCACACAGACAGCTCACCTTTGTCCATCACACAGGGCTCCGATTGGCTGCCAGAGATGTCGACACTAGTGGTCGCATTTTCATTCGAGGCAGTAGGCTACATTTAAACTTGGAACTTTTGACTCGCTTCATGAATTTCAATGATTAATTTTTATTTTTGTTATTTTTTTTAGGCAATTAGAAACTGAATATTGACTTTGCGCTAAAGTGAATCTGCGCAAAGTGGGGTCGTGCAATGCGGGATACCACAGCTGGGTATGAGTGAGGGTGTGCGTGATGATCGCATGTTGTGCATGATGACCTCTCCTAATTTAGCCTGACGACGGAGCTGTTTTCCGCAGTGTGGCCAGCCGCTACCATGCACAGATAGCTACTTGGAGCCAGAGGAGAGATCTGGGTGTCAGTGTGGGGACCAGTGCACTAGGAATCACTATAAAAAGTGCGGTCATGCCAGAGGACAAAGGTGCTACCCCAGTGAACACCCCAACACCCTGATGTATACTACCAGGAGAATCTCAAGCTTCTCAAATAGAGCTCTGCCATGCCACTCACTTAACCTCCAAGTGCTGCTCAAGAAGAAAGTGGTTGGTTTTGTAAGATGATTGGGCTTGTGCTTCTGACATCCTCCGCTTGTAGATGTGCTCTTCTCTGTTACAAGAGAACTAGGCCTCAAAGCTTAGGATACTGTTTCTCTTCATTTTTTAAAAAGACTGCATTGATGAGCACAAAGTGACTTTTTGGGGGGAGAAGGTTGGGGGTGGAGGGGGAGGCTGTAATTATATAATGTGTATGTGTATTAAACAAAATACAGCCAAGGCTGCTTGGTTACAGCAACACAAAAAGGCCTCTACAAGGCCCATGGTAAAGTATCATAACCTCCTCAAGAAAGGATTGAGGAAAATACAATAGCAAGAATGATGCTATGCAATGGCAATACGTGTAATGTACTGAATACCAGCAAGGGCAGAGGCTAATGCGAGGCCTATACAGAGTAGGCTGCAACATGGCAACTTTAAGCAAGCAGAAACACAGGTGGGATCTCTGTAGTCGGGTCCTTCAAACCTCATATTTTGATTGGACAGTTGTCTTGGGAGGGGTGTGGTTGTTTGCTCGGTCTTTATCGAATGTACATTTCATTCACACAGGAAAATTCAAATTTGACAGTAATTATGGACAGATGACTATGCTGAATAGCAAAACGAACGAGGTGAGGCCATACAAACAAATACAATGCCACATGACGGCCATTGAGTCGCCATTGGAGGCATTAAATGAATGAATGAATGATTGTGGTAGTGCCCCACGCAGCACACTCAACAATTGCTGTCAGGTGATTTGTCCACTTCATGCAATAACCAAAAAAAAAAGAACGAATGTAATAAATTGGCAAAATTGATAACTCGGGATCGGTATGCTAAAGAAAAATGTGGCTCGGAAGACATTCTATTCGGAACTAACTGTCGATATAGCTTACCTGTCCAAGTTCTGCTTGGCTACCTCAATGCAATGTGCCAGCTTCAAAGAGACATTGAACTTGAGTGGTCGGGGATCAACTAGATCTATCGCTCTGTCTGCCATAAACTTCTGCTCATCACTGCGGACAGAAAAAAAAACATTAACAAAACCATGTAACGCTCAAAATAGTCTGTGTGGCCTACATCAGTATTCTCTCTCTCTGGTATACTCACGTGTACTGAGAAATGTGGTCACAAAGTCTGGCCACAACTAGAGCTTCACAGCACGTGTGTTCAGAAAGGCAGCCGCTCTGACCAGCCTCGCCTATAATGAACTACATGGGTGAACAAAGTGACATCATCATCACAGTTCAAAACAAGCCTAGTGAACTCAATTATCCTCTGATATCCCCCACTGTCTTGGGCCCAGTCTAACTCCAAAGTGGTTTCTAGGTTTTAATGCCACTTTCAAATTTATTTTCTGTCTGAGCAAAGTCCTTTCTTGACAAATGTAAATTCAAAATAGCAAATAAGGGATTAATCGACCGCATTATGGAGTATTTTCTCTACAGTCGGCTGATGCTACTACCGTAAAATGGGGTGAATAGGGACACAAACTGAAAAAAAGTTTGGAAACTTTTTCCGTTGAAAATTGATAACCATACTGATTTGTTGATATTTGGGTTGAAAGTGTTCTCTTGTTTTTTTTAAAAGCAACTTATAGTCCCTATTAACCCCATATATGGGTTAAATAGGAATAAATAGGATTTTTATGGCTGTCCCTATTCACCCCGTTTTACGGGATAGTCACTAATACAAAAAAATAATAATCAAGAAACAATCCTGAGTTTCCAACCTTATTGCTAAATTGATAGCTCAGATGGATGCACATAATATGCACCCATAATATAAACCACGGTGCCAATGAAAAAAAAATATGGGATCAAAAGTTTCTCCAAACTGTCCCTATTTCTTGATTATTATTTTTGTAGAAGGAAGTAGAGGACGGGGAAGACCGAGAAAGACTTGGCTAAAGATGGTGGAAGGAGAAATGCGGGCAAGGGGGTTAACAAGGAGAGATGCAGAAAATAGGGCAAAATGGAGAAGATTGTCATGGGGACCGCAAGGCCAACCCCCGCTCTAGCAGGGAAAATGGCCTCAAAATGCATGTTGTGTTGTTGTTGTAGATAGACAGACAGACAGACGACGGACACTGGGTGTCGACAAAAACTCAGCTGGACATAGTCCAGTTGAGTTAAATATCATTTTTGCCAAGTATGGTCATAATCTCTTCAATGGTTTCAGAGAAGAAGTTGCAAGTGTTTACGGACGGACGGACGACGCGCCATTGCATAAGCTCCCCGGAACTTTGTTCCAGGTGAGCTAAAAATTATTTTCAAAAGGAACACGCCTTTTGACCTTTGACCCATTGAACCCAAAATTGAATAATGTCTTCTTTATATTGCAGTCTATACTTGTGGCAAATTTAGTTGAAATCCCTTCAGTGGTTCACAGGTTATGGTGGTAAATGTCGTGTGACTACCCTTGGTGAATACCGTCGGGCAGCACGGAAGGCCAAGCAAGCTTTTACTCTGAAGCGTTCAGTTCAAATGCGGGCTTTATATATATATACACGGAGGAAGAAAGGGAAGGAGAGGGAGAAGGGTCTTACCTGTTCACCAGCATCTCTTATCTTATCTTCCCCCATCCAAAATCTTGATCTTTTCTACCCCCGTTAATTCACCCCAGATCCACTTTTTTGAAATACCGTCTTCTTTCCTGGAAGTCCGAGCAATGTCCATGTGTTTTTTACCTCACTCACCCCCCCACCCCCCCCCCCCCCTTCCCAAGCCTCCTCCAACCAAGCCATCTCACTCCCACAGATCTCCCGATGTCCCTGCTCTCTATCTTGTCTCCCGCTCCCTTTATCATATGTTTTATATTGTTATGTCGATGGGGTAGCAATATGTAGAGCCAGATAGATCTGTGTAGGTAACGTGCTTCATCTGTCGCGGGAAGGAATCTACCTTGGAATAAGTTTAATGTGTAGGCGTTTTGTCGGTTAAGAGTATACCTGTGAGCATACCAGGATGTTCGAGTGATAAGTAACGTAGGGATTAAAGAGTAGCGCCCCTGTGTGTCGCACCTGGTAGCTAAACCTTTGTCCGTTATGGCAATGCACACCAACATAGACACCATAGATAGGTCCCTAGCACAACACTAAATAAATCCCTTCCCTGACATGACTGTGAAAGACGAACAGGCAAGGAAACCAGGCTGGGGCACCGCCGATGATGGCGGCCGCCAATTATACCTCCGACAGGCCTAGCCACATCGAGTGCCACGTGCTATGACCATGGAACAGGGAACGGGTGAAGGGGCAGCGCGGTAGGCACGGACCTCCAGCCGGCGAGTCGGTGGAGGGCACTGATTGGGTGGCGCGCCGAGGCTGACGTCACGACCGCGGGAAGGTTATTTAAGGGCGCACCGAAGGACATTTTCTGTCTTGCAGCTCTTGCGGCTCTTGCAGTTCGTGCTCTTGTTTGCGCAGCTAGCCCTTTTTGGACATCCGGCGCTTCGTCTTGCGCAGCCCGAGTTGAGTTGAGTCATAGCCCAAGTGGAGTTCGCTTGCTTCTTGCACGTTTGCTTCGGGACGTGGCAGGCCGATCGTGTGTGAAGATCGACCTCGCTTGGAGCCGCTAACCTGCATTGGACGCGCGGTGCTTTTCCTGCTGTGGGACCTCGTGGTGCTTGGAGCGGTGCTTGTGCTTGGAGCGGTGCTCGGTGCTGTGGTGCTGGAGCGAGGGACCTCATGGGTGCATCGGGGCCAAATGGAGCCATGTTGGACAGCAGCCAAAGACAAGACGACAGGACAGATAAGGCCAATCCCCATTATATTTTACACGATGAACGTGTTCTTTTATTAATTCTCCCCTCGTCTCGTTTCTGGAGTCTGGTGTGTGGGATCCCAATATAGAATTTAGTTTATTTCATTGCCGTCGCGTTTCATTGTTATCGGGTCCGTGAATAAATCTTTCTTTTTGTACATTTTAATTCGGTGTCGCGTGCATTAATTTCCCTGCAGCTGCCGTCGTTTCACCAAGGTAAGTGCTTTTACCGCAGCCTTCAATTTTCCTTCTTCCTCCCGCGTTTGATAGTCAAATCCATGTTCGGGCGTCGCCTCCATTAAATCCGTTTCGGCCTATCCACGGTCTCTGGTGTTAACCGGAGTCGCACGACAATATTTTATGTGTCAGTTTGTCTTTTTGTGATCAATGTTAGCTCTTACACAAGCCTCGATCTTGTATACAAAAAAACAAAATAATAATAATCCATAACAGATGGACAGACACCCCAAAATCATAATGACTGCGGCCTTCACCTGCAGAGGCATCAAAAGGTACCACCCAAAATTGCTTAAGTGTCAGACGGCCTGAAAACTTGAAGAGCATGTGCAGCAATGTCAGCCTCCTCTTTGGAAAGAAATCAATACGCATACGAGTTTCTGGTTCGCTGACTGTCTCTGGTTAAGAAAAGCCTTTTTAAAGAAATATAAATAATGCAAACATTGAAAAGTAAGGTAAACCTATATATTTGAGCTCCAAAATCAAATTACATGGTCATATAAAGCATGTAGTCAAGATAATGCACATGTAGCTTGGTTCCAAGACCAAAATGCAACAAATTCTGCCGGTTCTTTTCAAGTGGATTCCCTCCGAAAGTTGAGTTAGAGGTGAATATTTGGAGGACCGAATGAGGCAAAACAATTATCTTCATTGGCGATTCAAACATTCCCTCTATTGATGCATTTTGCTGACAAATGAATATGCACAAAACTTTGAATTGGTACCAAATTGGTTTAAAGACTGCAGTATATGAAAATATTGTATTTGTCATCGTAAGCTCCATCAATTATGTCACAGCTAATGAATATTGAACCAGACTCAGTGGAGTAATGGTTACAGCGTCCGCTGTGAGTTTGGGAGGGCCGTGGTTCGAACCCCGGCAGAGTCATACCAACGACTTATTGAGCACACAATGGAGGCTCAAGGTAGCACAACATAACAAAACGAGCGCACATCAGGACGCTTGGTGTTCTGGAAGACCCTTCATTTGTGGCATACTGAACATAGTATCTCCTGCTCTTATCGCCAGCTGACCGTCTGCTGTATTAGCCACCCCCACCTCACTATATTTTCTTTTAAAACTCTCACCTTTTTGTTTTGTTGCTGCGCTTACCCATTTCCACCCCTCACCCTACACTTCCCATACATATATAGAGGGTTCGTGTATATGCTGTGCTGGTTTTGGCTTCCATAGGACTCGTCATATGTTACCTGTCCTGTGTTTCTTTTCTTTTTTATTAACATGAAGTACTGTTTAAAATTCGACAAATTAATATAATTATTAATTAATTAATTTAATTCAAATTAATTTAATTAATTAATTAATTATTAAGTTATTACTTATTAATTATTAATTAATTAATTGATCAATTAATTAAATAGGACACTTGCGATCACGTTGACAAAGTTGTAAGGCTCTTTGTAAATAATCCCCAGCATTTGGAATACCCAAATATTTTCCACTTTTGAAGGAATCAGATACTTTGTGTCACTTTTAGTAACTAGCAAAGCATCCGTTCTTACAGATGGGTTAATACCGCCACTTCTCTGACATCTATGACGTATTTTATTACGAGTTGTAATATCTCTGGTGTATTATTATGACGGCTTTTTGGCAAATCGATCTCACAATGTTCACCATGCTCAGCATCTCTGCTTTGTTACGTTCTCTTTTAAGGTTAATACAGCACATGCTTGGAGTTTGGGGGTAGGAATATTTATTACCACGTAAATGTTTCCCGTCACCCCCTGAGTGCAACCACCAGCTTTCAACTCATTTTATCCAGTGGGTCCATGAGTGCATAGAAGTATAACAAACATAAATCCACTCTCTCCCATGCCCCCCAGCCCCTCCTCATACTTCCCTCCCACTCCCTCCTCACCCCTCCCCCCCCCTCCCCACCCAGCCCTCTCCCTTCCACACATCGACCGATGTCCCTGCTCTCTGGTGTTGTTGACTTCCCTATCTCTTCCCCTCGTCTCCCACTCTTTTTATTACATGTTTTATATGTTTTCTGTTTATATCTTTATGTTTTATGTGTTGCTCTTACACGAGCCTAGACATTGTATCCAAAAAATTTTTTGGGAGATTTTTATAAAAAATAAAAAATACATTTTTTAATAAAAAAAAAATTGGGGGGATTTAATTGGATTTTTATTAATTGCGATGAAATTAATGATGGGTATTATTAAATGCTATCATTTATTTTGTATTACATTTTTGAATTTTTATATAATGATATTATTGGAGTTATCACATTGTTCCCTCATAAGTTAGGCAACCTCAGAAAAGGACTTGAGCAACTTGATATGCTCAAGGAGAGACAGCAAAATTATTTTGTATCTTTCTCTTCCAGGATTATACAGTTTACACCAATTGATTTTCTAAGTTATATTGAAAGGCATATTGTGAATTTCCATTAATAATAATGCTGCTTAATAATTTTTGAATATCAGGTTGTAGGGGGAATGGGAATGAACCTGTGAGATCACTCGTCATGAAATTGGAGCGAACAATTGTGCTTCGATTGAAACCTTGCATTGGATGTTATCTAATGAAATTGCCTTCTTATTCTGTAAACACCTTATTGTCTTGTACTTCAATTGATGTCTTAAACAGTATAATATCCAAACTACCTTCTTCTTTCTCAAAAAGGTGGGGAAAGAGTTGGTCGATATTGCTACGTGAAACCAACGAGGTGTTCCTTCGATGGTTTGGAGATGTTGGAAGGCTCAACACAACTTAGTGCACATATGCAATAACATTCCCACACTCACCTGCAGGTTTTTGTCGAACCAGCGATTACAGCTGAATTGCTTGCTTCCACAACCATGCAGCATGTGCTCGCCTGCCGTAGAGTACCAGTCGTCTACACCAGGCGCATTGTGCAGACGTCGGTCCAAACACACCATGAAGATTCCCTGCTGGATTGCCTCCAAAGAAGCTCGATTTACTTCATCTATGAGCAAAAGACAACACATCGACTTTTCTTAGATCCAAGACAGATTTGGCACGTGAAAACAACACTTTTTTCTACGTCCGACATGGCACATGTCAAACACTATAATAGTGAATTATGCAGATGATACATGAGTCATTGGATGGTGTGTAACTACCACCTACTGAAAAGTTGTTACATTTCTGCAAGAACCTGGTGATTAGATCACTTCATTCGTATGGCGTCATGCATTTAAAGAGCCATTTTCAGAGCATGTGATCCATTAACAAACTAGATGGCACTCGGTAGAGCGCATACCTCCGCTAGGCTGAACAGTTTGCAAGTTGTATCTCACTTGTGGGCCGTATCTGGATCCGGAACTTAATCAAAATCTAATCTGCTTGTTTTTGTCACTTCCCCAACTCATCCACCAAGTTTTGTCATAAGCCATCGAAAACATTTTGCAATATCGTGTTATATATCGTTTTTGGCCCTATATCTCAACAATGAGGAATCACTTTTAAAATTCTCGTATCTGGATCCAGATCTTCACCAAACTCTAATCAATTTGTCCTTGTCACACACCCAAATTGTCCACCAAGTTTCGTCCGAATCCATCCATAACATTTTGAGATATCCTGCTCATGCACAGACAAATAAAAAGACTGACAAGGGTGACAACATCATCCGTGTCCACCTTCAGTGGAAGAGGTAATAATTTTGATACATCATACCAATGCCAAACCATCAGGCAAAAGGGTTATGATTCTATATAAAAATATATCTGTGCCAACAAGTAGTGTGAGTGTATGTATATATATATATATATATATATATATAGATATATATATATATATATATTTATATATATATATATATATATATATATATATATATATATATATATATATATATATATATATATATAGAGTAAGAGGGTAATATGCGACTGTTCCTTTTCAATGTCCCTCGCGCAAGAATGTATAAACTGCGTCTGCTCATAATGACTGTACCCACACAAGATAACAAAATGTCGAGACTCAATTCTTTTATTCTCAAGGCTCTGACGTCATCCGACGATCCACCACGTGTGTTCCCCTATCAGCGAGTCCCATCTCATCACTCTACAATACCGGACCAATCGTTGCTCTTCGGGGCGTGGCCTCACGGACCTGCCTGCTTGATGTTGCGATGTGGCAGGTGGCGGTGCCAGCGTTATTGTTCAATGTTCTGTTCTGGTTACTTTTATTTAATGTTTATTTTAGGTGTGGAGTGCATGTTGGGTGTGGTGTGTGTCATAAGGAGCAATGGGAAAAAGTACAGAGGCACTTTACATACAGGGGATTAATTACCCTTAATCCCTAACTAATTAACATAACCCCACCCCTCGTCATGGGGACAAAGGTACACTTTTACACGACATCCGGTCTAACGGATTCCCTACTTATGGTACATGGAGGTTCTTCTTCTTCATCGCGACAGTCGGAGCACACTACCTATACAATTCTATCTGGACTACTATATTCCATTGCCTACCCCCCATAAACATAACAATATATCCATATATATATATATATGTACAATGTACAGGAGGGAGACAAGTTTGAAAGTTCATTTTTGAGGTTGGACAGATATGGTTTTCTGTCTCTCCTCAGAGTGGACACACACTTGTTGCAGGCTTTTTGGAATGCACTGACATTGCCATTGGTCAGGTTTGCTTTCCACACTGCCCTACCACAATATTCAGTGTATAATGGGTGGGAAGAATGAATGAATGAATGAATGATCGTTTTGAGGCCATTTTTCCCCACTAGAGCGGGGGTTAGCCTTGCAGGCCCCATGACAATCATGGTTCCCTGTTTGAGGCAATGCTTTTATGGCCGGATGCCCTTCCCGACGCCAACCCTTGGTCGCCTCTTACGATGCGCAGGGATACGGTGTACCTATTCTAAACCGGGGTACGAGCTGGGAAGAATCTGTGCACAATAGAGACCAGGTTTGTGTGGAAGAATTCCCATGCTGAGTTACTTTCAGGGGCAGTAGATAGAGGAGACCAGTTCTGAAGAAGATGGCTGCTTGCAGTCCCTAACAATCTGTCCAAGTGAATTGCCAGACTCACCAGCACTGAGGATGCTCTCTTAGAATAGCCAGAGAGATGTTGACTCTCATAAGCATGATCAGATGAAGCTATTGGAGCAGAGGAAGAACAGGAGGTGGATTACCAAATCCATGTGTCCTTTTTCCAAAATTCAAATATGGTAACCCTAATCACCAGGCAATAACTGAATAGAAGTTCTGGTTTCAGGACAACCTCTAAATATACAATTTAATATACTGTATTATATAAACTTTTATTTAATTTACAAGTGTCATTAACATAAAATTAACATAATTAACATAAAAGCCTGGTGTTGGCTTAGCGGTTAGGGTGCTGGCTTGGGATCCTAGAATCCTGGGTTAGAATCCCGGTCGATTGCTGAATTAACGCCAGGGGGGTTGACTCAGCCTGTCATCCTTCCGAGGTCAGCAAATTGAGTACCAGCTTGCTGGGATGAATGATCCCGGTGTGACCCAGATTTAGAATAGGTACGCCGTATCCCTGCGCATCGAAAGAGGCGACCAAGAGTTGGTGTCAGGAAGGGCATCCGGCCATAAAAACATTGCCTCAAACAGGGAACCATGATTGTCATGGGACCCACAAGGCTAACCCCCGATCTAGCGGGGAAAATGGCCTTAAAAAAAAACGATCATTCATTCATATTCATTAACATAAAAAGTCACACTTTCAACTTGAAGTATTGCACATAGAAACGTTTGGATGTGGAAAGGAAGAGCCAAATGCATTTTCCTAAGAATGGGACTCACCAGAAATATGTCTGACAGCATACCAAAATCAACTGTTTTCAAACAGAGATAAAATAGTTATTTTTACTTGCGTGAAAAGAAAACCGAGTTCCGACATGGATGTAAAGCTTCATATGTTGTTATATACTTCATTAACAAATGATAGAGTTCTCTCTCACTTGTTATTATTTCATTTCAATCATACACTCTACATTGTATATATATTGAACAACAACAAACCTTGCTCGAGCATTTGATGAGCAGCATACCAGCTGTCACGGTGTTCTGCCGTGAGTATACCGACAGGGTCAGCAATTGTATTTCTAGATAAGTTGCAGACACGCTGCAACTGGTTGTAGAGCTCAGGGACAGACAACGGATGACCGTCAGCATGGTACACGTCTACGCTGAAAAACTGCACTGACCCACAGGGTAAAAGTTGAACATAATACACACCACAAGATCAAAAAAATAATGAAACACAATAAGCCGAAGTTGTGTTTTTAAGGCTTTATACGGTTTCCAGGGAAGATCAAGTATAAGCTCAAAAACAAAACTTGCAAAATTTATATCCCATACAATATACTTCCAGTTTATTTATTTTTCAAAATTTTCTGCTGTAATATATTGTTACGGATCTCGGGGGTGGGCTCTCCCCTTATCAAGGGGGGGTTAATCCCCTTGTCCTTTTAGCTGGCCGTCCCGAGTCCTGGGAAGTTATAACGCTCCTTCCGGTCGGTATTAGCTAGGGTCATTGGTCAAGGTAGTCCCAAATACCTACTTACTAACCCGACCGTAAAGCAGGGAAATAACTCCCGCTCGAACCACGGATATGATGGATAATGCCGAGCGGTTAGCAATCCGCGATCCGAGCTATTAACAAAGGCTAAACCCGATTGTAGCGGTTCCTAATCGTGCCACAGGTACTCAATTGAGAGAAAGGACGGATGCGATCGGATTAGAGGAAACCAAGAAAGAACAAGGCAATTTATTACAAATATACAGGAGGAAAGAGGAAACGAAAGGGATGTACAAGAGGAAGAAGAAGAAGAAGAAGCAGGACACAGGGCAGTCTTAAAAACAGTCTTAACTTAGGACCCCAGACAAAGAGACACTCACACGGGGATTGTAGCTGGTAGGATGGAAGGTCCAGGTAGATGGTCCAGGCGATGGGGTCCAGGCTCCGGTCCACTCCAGTCCAGTGCGTGAAACCTGGCAGGCGGCTCCGCGTATCATTCAACGCGAGCGGACCTTACATATAGCGGGGGGACTGGGATGCTTCGTACGTAATAACTGTACGTTCGCACCAAACGCTCTCCCTCTCAAAGTCCTTTCAATGTGCGCGCCTCCAACAAGTCCGTACAAGTTCTTTGCAAATGTGCGTGCCTCCAACACCGCGTAAGTCCTCCGAAAGAAGTCCCTCTGCGCAGTCCTCTCAAAGGGCTTTGCGTTCGCGCTTATATCATGCGAGCCAAGATCACTCCGCGCTTCATAAAGCCACGCCCGTCTGTGATATTCCCTCAGCCCTGGTTGGCTGGTGGGGGCTTACTGGCCACGCCTTTGACGGCTGGTTGACAGGCCACACCTTGTTCCTGGTGTTCCGCCCCCTTTTCCCTCGGGCCTGACCGCATGGTTAATGGCGGCTTGAACGAACGCTAAGGCGGCTGCTGCTGGCAGAGGCGCATAATGGCGTCGCTGGGAGAGAGAGGTTGGCAAAATGGCCAGAATTGGATTGGGGACCTACTCCTTATTTGGTTGATGCAACGCAATTCAACTATTGGAAACACAGCCTTATCTAAAACACATAATAATGAAATAACTAAAGTCCTATGGTGGCCTACGTGTTGCTTGTGGACTAACTAGGGGTGCAACCTTTAACCTTTTAATAATGGGATATTTACAAGTAATTATTTACACAAGTGTAGGTTCTAAAACCACAACAAAATATATATATATATATATATATATATATATATATATATATATATATATTGTGAGAAACCCCCGGTGAAACCACCTTTGTTCTCACCCAAATGAGTGCCCCGCCCACAACGTGACGTAACCTCCTTGGAGCCTCACGCGATTGGGAGGCGATTCGGCACGTGATTGGTGGAGAGTCAGGAGAGCGCGGTCGCCATCTTATGGACGCACACGGCTCGAAGGCTCCGAGTGGGAAATATCATAAAGGGCTTTCCTTGAAGCCTCACGCCAGCCGAGTTGGGCTGGTCGATTACCGTTCTGTACTTTACGAGCGAGTAACTCCAGAAGAGAACGAGTGATTCCCGGCTTCGTGTTGGAGCTACTGGCCGACCGTTCCTGCCGGCCTTGTGCGGTATTCCATCCTGTTATCCTCCGAGTCCCGGAGGTCGTCGATTGGAACCGCGAGAGATATTACCTGCGTCCTGGTTGGGGCTCCTGGTGCCGACCGTTCCTGCAGGCTTTGTGCGGTATTCCATCCTGTTATCCTCCGAGTCCCGGAGGTCGTCGATTGGAACCGCGAGAGATATTACCTGCGTCCTGGTTGGGGCTCCTGGTGCCGACCGTTCCTGCAGGCTTTGTGCAGTATTCCATCCTGTTACCATTTATGGTTTTGTGATCGAGCCAATAAATAATCGTGCCTTACCCCTAGAAGGCCGATTAAAACACAATTGTGTTTATTGCGTCTCTTTGTTTCACTCCGTGGATTACTTGAAGCCCGGACATTTACGTCCGTATTCCGTGCTGGGATACATTCCACAGACGGGATCGCGACAAATGGGTTGCTCGTCCTAGGATCATTCAAGTAAGAGCCATTCGATTGAGACGGGAATTCTGCAGTGGACGACATCTTCTGGCATCTGTTCATCGCCTTCTCACCAGCGGACGCCGTCTTGGAGGAACTTTCTCGCCGTAGGACGCTGTCTTGGGCAGAGAAGTGAATAGCCTCGGATCCCTCCAAACAACCGACAAAGAATAAGCGAATAGCCTCGGATCCCTCCAAACAACCGAAAAAAAAAAAAAAAACGTGAGTATTTGTACGTGGTATTTTTCTCATTGGCAATTTGATGTGCGGGTGATATTGCGTAGTTTGTGTCGTATTTCCCCAACAGAGCGTTGTGTTTGAGCGTTGTGTTTGAGGTTGTGTTTTGTGCCTGGTCGTATGATAACTCGTAGCCAAGCTATGTCGACCAGGGAAGTGAGAGTTCAACCTGATCATGTTGACAGTCACGTGGGTGGCGAGGTGAGCGACGCAAGCAGCCTGGACCCGGTCACTCAACCCGAGATGTTAGGAAGCGATCCCATCATGACTAAATGCATGCGTTCGCCCTTCTGGACCGGGCTGACTCCGGTTCAACAACTTGACATGTATAACAGGGAGAATGACAGGGCAGAGGCAGAGCGTGCGGCAGCAGCAGAGAGAGAGCGTGCAGCAGCAGAGGGAGAGCGTGCGGCAGCAGAGAGAGAGCATGCGGCAGCAGAGAGAGAGCGTGCGGCAGCAGCAGAGGGAGAGCGTGCGGCAGCAGCGAGAGAGCATGCGGCAGCAGAGAGAGAGCGTGCGGCGGCAGCAGAGAGAGAGCATGCGGCAGCAGAAGCTGAACGCGTCAGAGAGCATGAGTTGCGAATGTTGACTGAACGACTGCGGGCAGAGGGGTCTGCTGCAAGAGTCCCGGAAACTGTTCATGTTCGTTTGCCGGACTGG
Organism: Myxine glutinosa; assembly: GCF_964187855.1. Classification (NCBI taxonomy): domain Eukaryota; kingdom Metazoa; phylum Chordata; class Myxini; order Myxiniformes; family Myxinidae; genus Myxine; species Myxine glutinosa. The sequence goes on from NC_136268.1 coordinate 98,916,322, forward strand.
ACGGGAGACACGAAGCCAGAAGCGTATCTGGAGATGGCGGAGAAGTTGTTGGCTGCCGGTGGCATTGATGAGAGCTTGTGGGTCGGCCATCTTGTGAGCCATCTATCTGAGAAGGCGAGGGAGGTATATGCGAGGATGGCAACCGAGGACGCAAACAAATACAGGGCATTGAAGGCCGAGATTTTGAATGCCTATGCGGTGTCCGCATGTATTTATAGGAGAAATTTTTTCAGCTGGACTCGTGAGTCCAGTCAAACCTATGAGGAACATTCGCGGGCCTTGTTGGAACAGCTGCAGAGATGGTTCAAGGGGAGCAAGGTGGAGTTACCTCAAGCGGTTGCGGAACTCCTGGTGCGTTACCGTATCGATCAACAGCTTCCGCCTGACTTAGCATTGTTTCTTGTCGACAAAGACACTGTTTCCTTGGCAGACTGCGTCAACCTTATTGATAAACATGTTTTGGCGTGCAAAATGCTGCAAGTCACGCAGCCGCGTCGTACGACGGAGGAGTCTGCGATCAAGACCGCCCCCCGTCTGCCCGGCGGCTGGATCGAGGGGAAGGGTTCTCCGATGACCTCCACTGGTGGCGGTCGCGAGCCGCAGACCAGGGCAGGGCCCTGGTGCGATTTCTGCAAACGCGTGGGGCACGGTGAAAACCGCTGCTTCTCTAATCCCGCCAGTCCGGCCTACCGAGGCAACCCTCCTGTTAAGTCGGAGGGAGATCAGTGGAACTCATCCGCCGGGCCCTCGCACACGACGGTGGCATCGGTGACCGAGGTCACTGCCACCGAGGTTAATTCCATTCATCCACTGCATCAGGATTATTCAGGGACAGCCTTAGTGGGTGGCCCTGATTCGATGCTGAAGTTTGAGGCCAAATACCTTCGGGATACTGGGGCGACACGGTGTGTTCTCCGGGCGGGGGTAGTTCCGGCCTCTCAGATGCGTTATACCGGCGAGTATACCCTCCTTCGGGGCATTGACCGGGTTCTTGGCCGGTATCCCCTTGCCCTCCTCGAGGTCCGGAGTGACATTTTAAAGGGTCCAGTGACCTGTGTGGTAGTACCCTACTACCCGATACCCGGGGTCTCCTTGCTGATTGGCAATGATGCCATGGCCAGGGAGGAGTCATTGACTCTGACCTGTGGGGGGGTCACTAGATCCCAGAGTAAACAGGCGGAGAGAGTGGCGGAGTCAGACATATCTTCACTCGGGCCCGAGGAGCCTAGCGCCTCGACTCCAGTTTCCGACGGTGACGTTGCGTCAGCTGAAGCCCACCCGAGCCTCCCGTCAAGCCAACCTCAGGTGCCGTGCTCCTCAGGGACCGCTCCCGCCATGTCGCGATTCAGCAGGAACGCTAATGCTAAGGTATATGTGGGGAACCTGGGCAATGGAGCAGCGAGAGCCGAGCTAGGGAGGGTCTTCGAGCATTACGGACCACTCCGCAACGTATGGGTTGCTCGGAACCCCCCCGGATTTGCAGTTGTTGAGTTTGAAGATCCACGAGATGCTGAAGATTCGGTCAGAGCCCTTGATGGAAGGTTAATTTGCGGATCGTGTGTGTGCGTCGAAATGTCGAATGGCATGTCGCGGCGGCCTCGTTTCAGACGCCCTTTGGTCCGCAGGCCGTTCGACTCGAACGATCGATGTTACCAGTGCGGTGAAAGGGGTCATTACGCATATGACTGTCGTTCTCGACCCCGGAGGAGTACCCGCCGCTCTAGGTCTCGGTCCGTTCCCCTCCTGTAACTGTTTCCCCACTGTGAGTTTGGCCCCCTTGCTTCTCTAGTGTGCTTTGTGTGAAGTGTAACTCTTGTGGGGTAGATGTTAATGGGGTGTATGGTGTTTAATATTGTGTGTGAAAAAAAAAAAAAACTTGTTCATTGTTAACCTGCCTGTTACCGCCTGTTTACCCTGTTAATGCCTGTTAACTTGTTGCGCTATTGTGTTGCGCTATTGCGTTGCGTTGTATTGTTGCGTTGTTGCGTTATTGTCGTTAATAAGTGTTAATAATTGTTAATCGCGTTAATTGCCTGTAGCGATTACCGCCATCATCTTGCCATGTGATTTGCACCTACTACAAATACTGGTTTTAAAAACGCCGTCTATTCGACGGGGTTTTTACTTAGGGGGGGAGGATTGTGAGAAACCCCCGGTGAAACCACCTTTGTTCTCACCCAAATGAGTGCCCCGCCCACAACGTGACGTAACCTCCTTGGAGCCTCACGCGATTGGGAGGCGATTCGGCACGTGATTGGTGGAGAGTCAGGAGAGCGCGGTCGCCATCTTATGGACGCACACGGCTCGAAGGCTCCGAGTGGGAAATATCATAAAGGGCTTTCCTTGAAGCCTCACGCCAGCCGAGTTGGGCTGGTCGATTACCGTTCTGTACTTTACGAGCGAGTAACTCCAGAAGAGAACGAGTGATTCCCGGCTTCGTGTTGGAGCTACTGGCCGACCGTTCCTGCCGGCCTTGTGCGGTATTCCATCCTGTTATCCTCCGAGTCCCGGAGGTCGTCGATTGGAACCGCGAGAGATATTACCTGCGTCCTGGTTGGGGCTCCTGGTGCCGACCGTTCCTGCAGGCTTTGTGCGGTATTCCATCCTGTTATCCTCCGAGTCCCGGAGGTCGTCGATTGGAACCGCGAGAGATATTACCTGCGTCCTGGTTGGGGCTCCTGGTGCCGACCGTTCCTGCAGGCTTTGTGCAGTATTCCATCCTGTTACCATTTATGGTTTTGTGATCGAGCCAATAAATAATCGTGCCTTACCCCTAGAAGGCCGATTAAAACACAATTGTGTTTATTGCGTCTCTTTGTTTCACTCCGTGGATTACTTGAAGCCCGGACATTTACGTCCGTATTCCGTGCTGGGATACATTCCACAGACGGGATCGCGACAAAATATATATGCCAGGCAACCAATCAGATTGGAGAGAGGAAGAGACATCTGAAAGCAAGAAGACGTAATGAACATGTAATTTTAAATGACGCTTATTATATGTTGCATGGGGAACACGTGCTTGTGGATGAAGAAGGAATAAAGTGATTCATGTGTAAAATTCATTTGAAGAAAAGCCAATGACAAAAAAGCATTTCTGGTGCACTAACCAGCAAATTCATCACTTTATGGGTTATGGATAAGGATTTTTTTGAAATCGGGCCATTGTTCTGTCAGCCTCTGGCGTCGCGGCGCTGTGATAATCATCCAATTCGTGACCAACTTCCATGAAGAGCACCTTTTGGAAACTCAAAGGTTCATGCTTAAAGATGGGAAGGATTCCCTTAACATCAAGGATGGATTTAAGGAAAAACTTAAGGATTATTCGTGTATGCAACCATCCTCAACTTAAGGATGTCCTCAAGGGAGAAGTTAAAGAAATACTTTAGTTTCTTAAGGATGGTTTATGCAACCGAGCCCAAGGATTTAAAAGTCACAAGTAAATGGCAGTGAGGCAGAGGCAATGTGCTGGCGTGGCAGATTGCCATTTGTGCTCACAGATCATACAGCTTCGGCTGTATGGGACGTGATCTGTGCCCATTTAGTTAGGAGGTCCAAGACGAATACATTTTCTCATAGAGTATACATATATATATATATTATATAGATATAGATATTGATATTGATATTTATATATACAGTCACGTGAAAAAGTAAGTACACCCCATGTAAAGTTTTGACTCTTTCAACATATTTCAACATACAGCTATTTGATCTTCATTTCAACAATATTGATAGATAAAGGTGATATAATATAACAAATATCATGAAACATTTACATTTTGTAGACCATTGTATAATTTAAATAAACATAAATGCAAATTTCGCATGTGGAAAAAGTAAGTACACCCCTACATTTATCACTACTTCAAATACCTAAAATTAGAATCAGGTGCACCACTTCAAGTGCAAATGATTAGAACATCGTTAGAGAGGATCTTGGAGGAACCTGTCGTATTTAAACCTCAGACATTTAGTTTGGTTTGCTCTTTGTTGTTGAAGTGTGTGGCGTCACGATGCCTAGAACAAAAGAGCTCTCTGAGGCCTTCAGAAAGAAGGTTATAGATGCCTACGAGTCTGGGAAGGGATTTAAAAAGATCTCCAAACAATTTGAAATCAATCATTCGACTGTCCGGAAGATCATCGACAAGTGGAGAAGATGCCGAACAACTGCCAACTTGTTCAGGCCTGGCCGCCCCAGCAAGTTCAGCCCGAGAGCAGACCGCAAGATGCTGAAAGAAGTCTCTAAGAACCCCAGAATGTCATCACGGGACCTACAGGTAGCTCTTGCCACTGTTGATGTCAAAGTGCACGAGTCTACCATTGGAAGGAGGCTGCACAAATTTGATCTACATGGGAGGTGTGCCAGGAGAAAACCTTTGCTGTCCACAAAGATCAGGGCAAGACTAAAGTTTGCCAATGAACACCTCGGCAAAGACCAGCACTTCTGAAACAATGTGCTCTGGACAGATGAGTCAAAGGTAGAGCTATTTGGCCACATTACCAGAAGACATGTTTGGCGAAAGCCAAAGACAGCATTTGACCACAAGAACCTGATACCAAATGTAAAGCATGGTGGTGGAAATATTATGGTTTGGGGCAGCTTTGCTGCATCAGGGCCTGGGCAGCTCACCATCATAGAATCCACTATGAATTCTTCATTGTACCAGAAGGTGCTTGGGGATAATGTAAGGCCATCTGTCGGAAAGTTGAAGCTTAACCGAAGGTGGACTTTGCAACATGACAATGACCCTAAACATACCAGTAAATCCACCAAGGAATGGCTGAAAAGAAAGAAATGGAGGGTTCTGGAATGGCCAAGTCAAAGCCTGGATCAAAATCCCATCGAGATGTTGTGGGGGGATTTGAAACGAGCTATGCATGCAATTGTCCATGCTGTGCAACAATTTTTTGTTTAATAAATTATTGCAATGTTTGATAAATGTTAGCTCTTTCACGAGCCTCGACTCTGTATACAAAAGTCAACTTTTCATTGTTTTTTGTTCAATTAGATCACCGTTATCGATAGATACTGTTTAAATTAAAAAAAAAAAAAAAACCACCTTTAGAGGCCATTTTTCCCCGCAAGCGGGGGTTGGCCTTTTTCAGGAACCGTGGTAGTTGTTGTTTTCCGGTCCCCTTTTTGAAGCAATGTTTTACGGCCGGATGCCCTTCCTGACGCCAACCCTTTTTGCCGCCTTTAACGACAAGCAGGGAATTACCAGTGAACTGGTACTCAATTAGCCGACCTCGGAAGGATGACAGGCTGAGTCAACCCCCCTGGCGTTAATTCAGCGATCGACCGGGTTTCGAACCCAGGATCCTAGGATCCTAAGCTGACACCCTAGCCGCTAGCCCAACACCAGGGTTTTAATGTTTAAATGAAGATCAAATATTGATATGTCCACATATGTTAAAAAGATTTTAAAAACATTTCATGGTGTGTACTTACTTTTTCCACATGCAAAATTTGCATTTATGTTTATTTAAATTATACAATGGACTACAAAATGTAAATGTTTCATGATATTTGTTATATTATATCACCTTTATCTCTCAATATTGTTGAAATGAAGATCAAATTGCTGTATGTTGAAATATGTTGAAAAAGTCAAAACTTTACATGGGGTGTACTTACTTTTTCATGTCACTGTATGTGTGTATATATATAATATATATATATGTGTATATATATAATATATATATATATGTGTATATATAAAATATATATATATATGTGTATATATATAATATATATATATATGTGTATATATAAAATATATATATATATGTGTATATATAAAATATATATATATATGTGTATATATATAATATATATATATATGTGTGTATATATATATATATATATATATATATATATATATATATATATATATATATATATATATATATATATATATATATATATATATATATATATGTATATATATATATATATATATATATATATATATATATATACACACACACACACACACACACACACACACACACACACACACACACACACACACACACACACACACACACACACACACACACACACACACACACACACACATATATACATACAGTGCATTCAGACCCCTTCACTTTTTTCACATTTTGTTATGTTGCAGCCTCATGCTGAAATCGTTTAAATTCATTTTTTCCCCCCATCAATCTACACTCAATACCCCATAATGACAAAGAGAAAACAGGATTTTAGAAAGTTTTGCAAATTTATTCAAAATAAAAAACTGAAATATCATATTTACATAAGTATCCATTCCCTTTGCTATGACACGTGAAATTTAGCTTAGGTGCCTCCCATTTCTCTTGATCATCTTTGAGATGTTTCTACACCTTGATTGGAGTCCACCTGTGGTAAATGAATGAAAAAATGAAATTAAGCGATTTCAGCAAAAGGCTGCAACATAACAAAATGTGAAAAAAGTGAAGGGGTCTGAATACTTTCTGAATGCACTGTATACTTCAATGCTTTGTAAAGGAACCAGTACAGGGTACAATAAACAAATCTCACCAAACTGAGATTACAAAACCTTTTTGAATGCCTGATCATTTCTTTCCTGCCAAATTTAAGTTCCGCTTTCACCAAAAAAAAGGATTCCACCCACCCCACCTTCCCCAACCTTCATTCATTTTAACTTTTCTAAGCTCCTAAACAGGTTCAGGATGCTCAGGATGCCTACAGGCTTGTCAACTAAGTTTTGTTATTCTGGGCTTTACTTATGCTGTGGACTCAGCACAGTCGACCGAGTTTAGCCTCGATAATTCGATAAAGTAAAGCCTCGATAAGTCCTCGATAACTCGCGGATCGATAATTCCCAAGATTTTTCAACCTCATAAATGCAACTATGTCATGGCTGTTTAATTCAATCCCACATTGCCTCCTATTAAAGTTTATTGAAAGTGGATTTTAGATGTCGATTATGGATTAACATAAAATTGAACCGTTTTGGACAGCAACGCAGAAAATATATAATCCAATTATGTGGTTAAAGAACTATATTTAGCCTTCAGTAAAATAGCCACACTTCAACCAGGCTTGTTCCTCCATACCTGTGAGTTCCTCGCCACCACAACGTGCTTCGGTGGAGATGACGTGTTATTGTATTGGTGAATAATGTCACATGTCTCAGCCGGGACACGACACCAACTGAACAGTTTCTGATACTGGTCCATGCAAAGGGGTCTGTCTCCCTTGAACTCCAATGGCAGAGCTTTGCTATATCCAAAATACACACAACGCATCCAAAATGACAATCTCATACATTTGTGTTCATCAAAAACAGGGTTGGCCTGTTTGCCATTCCATTCTGGATGCCCACATATACACTCCAAATATTGTGAAAATGTAACCAATATCCTTAAAATCAATATAAAAGTTCAAAGGTGTTTTTTATTGTCCTTCTCCTACATGTAATCTAAGCACAAGCTCCATCATCATTCCAAAGGATCATTGCATTTAATAACTAGAACGGCACTCAGTAGAGAGCATACCTCCGCCCAGTGAACAGTTTACGTTTTGTATCACAGAGTAGACCAGAAAATCAAAATACAGAATCACATTTAATAAAAATCATCCGTCCACAACCTTTTGAGATATCCTGTTATTGGCCCTATCTCCCAATGGTGAAGAATCACTTTAAAAATTCCACGAGCTGGATCCGGATCCGGATCTTCAATTCAAAATTGAATCGATTCTTCCTCGTCACACACACAACCTGTCCACCAGGTTTCGTCCAAATTCGTCCATAACTTTTTGAGATATCCTGCTATATGTTGGTTTTAGCCCTATCACTCACTCAGTGGTGAAGAATCACTTAAAAAATTAAATAATTCTCATATCCGAATCAATATTCAGATCTTCACAAAAATTGAATCGATTTTTGTCCGGTCCACCATGTTTCGTCCAAATCCGTCCACAAACTTTTGAGATAACGTGCTATGTATCGTTTTTGGCCCGATCTCCCAATGGTGAAGAATCGCTTTTAAAAATTCTAGAAGCCGGATCCGAATCCGGATCTTCATCAAAATCTAATCATTTCGTCCTCGTCACATACGCTACATCTCTGCCAAATTTCTACCGAATCCGTCCACAACTTTTTGAGATATCTTGTTCACAAACAAACAAACAAACAAACAAACAAAGACAGACAGACAGACATGAAAACATAACCTTCATCCACCTTTGGTGGTGGAGGTAGGAAGACACCTCCATCCATGAACTAATTTGAAACATTTGTGACTATATTTCACAACTTTATTTTGCAAACCACTGGAAAAGAAAATCATTTTATTGATGCTGATCTTGTTGCAATATTTTATCATTTTCATCTTTTGCCTTTATATGATCCTTTTCGCCCTCTTAGTTCCTATTTTAAGTGGGAATCTTTCACCAAAGCTTACAATGTCTATTTCGATCTTGCAGCTCATTGTAAATAACTCTGCATGGGGAATCATTGTTGTTAACAATGACGTCATTGTTAACGTTAGGGTTGTTAGGGTTAGGGTTGCATTGTTGTTATAACATCATAATTCGACTGGGACAACACTTCATCAGATCAGTTTGAAATTTAATGAGTGTGATCTACGCAGCAATTACATTAGAGAATGTAAATTTATGATGTCATCGCTCACGTGGTTTGGCAGCCATATTGGCAAGGAACTCTGTAGTTCAAATAAAAAACCCTTCAGAAACAGAAGAGTTGGCTCACACCAAGTTGACTGCATGGGGTAATTATTCTATGAATGCCATCTAGTTTAGAAAGAAACACACCTTTCTATGAAAGGTCCCACAGTTGGCAGTGCATGTCAGAGCAGAAACTCTACCATGAAGTACAAGGAACTCTACGTATAACTCCGACATAGAATTATTAGGAGACATTGATCTAGGGCAGGGTATGAAACAATTTCTAGAGTGTTGAAAGTTCCTAAGAGCACACACAGTAAGCTCCATCATTAGGAAATGGAAAGAATATGCAACTACCAGACTCTTCCTAGAGCTGGCAATCTGACCAAACTGAACAACCAGGCAAGAAAGACCTTCGTCAGGAATGTGAACAAGAACCCATGACCACTCTGACAGAACTACAGAGTTCCTTGCCTGAGATGGGAGAACCTGCTGGAAGGACAATCGTCTTTGCAGCACTTCACAAATCTAGGCTTTATGGGAGAGTGGCCAGACAGAAGCCACGCCTGAGAAAAAGGCAGATGGGTAGCATGCCTGGAGTTTACAAAAAAGCACGTGAAAGACTCAGAGAAAGAGGCGAAAAGATTATGTGGTCTGATAAGCAGAAAATTGAACATTTTGGCCTGAATGCAAAGAGCTACGTCTGGTGGAGACTGAGCACAGCTCATCACGCATCTAACACCATCCCTACCGTGACGCATGGTGGTGACAGCATCATGCTATGGGGATGCTTTTCAGCGGCAGGGACTGGGACTGGGAGCCAAAAATACAGGCAAATTCTTGAGAAGAACCTGCTTTAGACTGCAAAAGGCCTGAGACTGTGGCAAATATTTACATTCCAACAGAACAATGACCCCAATAATACAGCCAAAGCAACATTGGAATGGCTTCAGAACAAGAACGTGAAAGACCTTGTGTGGCCCAGCCAAAGCCCAGACTTGAATCCCATTGAGAATCTATGGGAAGACTTGAAGATTGCTGTTCACCGATGCTTCCCATCCAATATGACAGAGCTTGAGCAAATCTACAAGGAATAATGGGAGAAACTCCCCAAATCCAGATGTGCAAAGCTGATACAGACATACCCAGGAAGACTCATAGCTATAATTGCTGCCAAAGATGCTTCTATGAAGTATTGAATGAGAGCGTTGAATACTTATGTAAATTTGATATTTCTGTATTTAATAATTAATTATTTTGTAAACATTTCTAAAAAAGGGAAAAAATCCACTGCCATTATAGGGAACTATGTCTAGATCAGTGACAAAAAATCTCAACTTAATCCATTTTAAATTCAGGCTGCAACATGACAAAATGGGACAAAAATCAAGGTGTGTGAATACTTTCTGAAGGCCATGTACTTGTATGAAAAAAGCAACTCACTTGTCAACCAATGACTTGAAGTCTAAAGCTCCAGCAATCAGCTTTGCTGCAAACCTGCACACAGTGAAAAATCAATGAAATTATTTCCACTTATTCAGTGAGTGAAACTCTATTATTACCACGTGCATGTAGCCCAAAGCAAGGTTAAGCAATTGGTTCACTATAACTGTCTATGAGTCTATTTCTATGATTGTGAAGAATTACTTAATTTCAATGAAACTATCTCCACTTATTCACTTAGTAAAACTATTATTATCCTATAGTTAGGAAAGTCAGAAAGAGGCACCTGCGAATGCACTTGCTGCATGATCCCCATAGATAGGGAGGGGCCATTCACAGGCAAATTTTGCACATAGTCCCTGGGAGCCATGGTGAACACGTGGTGGGACCATGTGCAAGGCATGTGGCTCTGTGGGATATTTCCCCATGAGTCGTAAGGAGAGGAGGGAGCAGTGTTGTGGTAGTGGCTCTCTGGGGATTAACGGGATTAATGATAGCTAGATAGTTCTTAGAATTCCATTTATTAGGTGTATTGTAATTCCCCAATTAGAATTGTCAAAATATCACATGTCGAGTTTTAAGAATTTGCATATTGGGTCACTGAATTTGGTTCACCAACCCAAAGCTAGAATCCGATTGCTATTTTTAGATGAAAAGGGCAAGGTTACATAAAATCATCAATTTTCATCCTATTGACTTGAAATTTGAGCAATGTTTGCATATTGGGTCACTCAAGCATATTGCGTTTAAGGTGAAAAGATCAAGATCACATAAAAGTCAATTTTTTTGTGTTATTTTAGCTATTTTCGTCATATTTAGCATACGGAAGAAGAAGTCTGAATACAACGTGGACGCGGACGGGCTTTGCATTTTCAGATGCTTTGAATGAAAAAATGAACGACCTTTAGAGGCTATTTTTCCCCCCCGCAGAGCAGGGGTTGGCCTTTTCCGGGCACAGTGGTCCCCTTTATGAAGCAATGTTTTATGGCCGGATGCCCTTCCTGCGCCAACCCTGTTGGTCGCCTCTTGCAACACACAGGGAATTACCAGTGAACTGGTACTCAATTTGCCGACCTCGGAAGGATGACAGGCTGAGTCAACCCCCCTGGCGTTAATTCAGCGATCGACCGGGATTCGAACCCAGGATCCTAGGATCCCAAGCCGGCACCCTAACCGCTAAGCCAACTCCAGGCCTTGTGAAATGTTATATTTTCATGGTTATCATGAAAGGTTATATTTTCAGATGCTTTCTAGTTTCTTATTTTAATTAGGCTTCCCTTTGCAGTATCAAGTTGTACCGTTGAACACTTCATTCAATGAATGTTCGTAATTTTGAACCGTTAGCCATATCAATTGCATTCATGGATGTATTACGAGACGAGTGAGTCCTGCACTACTGAGCTGTGCATGCACACGCGACAAAGCATTTATGATGCATCTTTGAAAAAACATGTGTGGCATATATTTCTCATCATGTCTGCCCATGACACAGCACAAAATTATCCATGATCACTGTGATCTACAGCCACTGGACAATATTGAAGATGATACACCCTCTTAGTGGTCTGAGAGGGTCATTAACCAGTGTGGCAGCTACATTCAAGTGTAAGGTGTGCACAGAGGGAGCTGCAGATGGAGGAAATGTTGAGATGGACCTTGGAGATGGCGTGAAGCTGGAGGGTGTGAAAACATTTTGCTACCTCGGAGACATGCAGAATGGAGAAGGTGGATCAAACTCGGCAACGGTTGCTAGAGTGAGATGTGCATGGAAGAAGTTTCGGGAACTGAGTTTCGTGCTGATGAGGAGGGGAGTGTCGTTGAAGCTGAAGGGAAAGGTGTATGCTGCATGTGTGAGAAATGTTATGATTTATGGGAGCGAGACATGGTTAATGAATGTAGAGCAGCAAAGAAGGCTGGAAAGGGTGGAAATGTGAATGGTTCGGTGGATGTGCGGAGTATCGTTGCGAGAGAGAGAGAGAGAGAGAGAGAGAGAGAGAGAGAGAGAGAGAGAGAGAGAGAGAGGAAAACAAATGATGAACTGCGAAAGATTATGGGAATAGAGCCTGTGATGGATGCTGTGAAAAGAAACAGGTTGAGATGGTTTGGTTAATATGTTGAGGAAGGATGAAAGTGACTGGTTGAGAAGTGATGGAAATGAATGTAGAAGGAAATAGAGGACAGAGAAGACCGAGAAAGACTTGGCTAAAGATGGTGGAAGAAGAAATGCGGGCAAGGGGGTTAGCAAGGAGAGATGCAGAAAATAGGGCAAAATGGAGAACATCATCATGGGGACCGCAAGGCTAACCCCCGCTCTAGCAGGGAAAATGGCCTTAAAATGCTTATTGTTGTTGTTGTTGTTGTTGTATGCTGACTCTATTATCATCCTGAGTCAGCAGTCCCAAATTGTGAGTGAAAAAATGACTATTCCAAAGCGTCGTTAATATTGTCCAGCCCAATGGTAAAGGCTGCAGATGAGAAATTTTAGACATTTTCATGATATTGTCCAATAACTGTATATAGATCATTTCAAATGACAATTTAAAAACATAATTTGTTTCATTGTTTACAATGCCTTTCAATGACGTCTTAATTAAGCATACAAAATAACAATTTGGGCACTTTGTCACATCACTGTATTCAAATAACCTCGACTTTTGGTCAACACAAAACAGGTATTTGAATATTTTAAAATATATTATAAATATAAATAGTTTATATTGTGTATAAATAAATAATGTGTACAAATGGATATTTGTAGAAATAATTGCTTGATAAAATGAGCAAGAAAGAAAGAGGATATCATCAGTGTTACGTGCTCCTCCCCAACCCCCGGTCACGGTATACCTCCGAGCCCCGAGAGGTGTCACGGCAGAAAAATGTGTTATTCTGTATGTCAAAGATCAATGGTGAAGCCACACCAATTGTTACCAACAAACAAATATTGTATTAAGATCACACAAGAATAACAGTACAACAACAATAGTAATCAATTGTACAACCAATATATATTTCCTATGATGGTACCATCAGGTTCGTACAATATAACTCACTGTGCTCCAAGTGAGCGAAAAGCAGAACATTCCCCAATGTCTCTATTCCGGCATCAAGCCCAAGTCGATCCGCTCCAGCGATCGTCAGAACGATGTCCCATCGAGACCAGAATCGCGTTCAGATGACAGTCACAGTCACGCGGCCAAAGCTGCGCAAAGGTGCCCTCAAGGCGACGGGGAAATCCAAAGGCGCCCTCCAGGCGACGGGGAAATCACACCCTCTGGTATGGACGTTTCCCGGCTCCAAACCGGCGAACCGCAGATTTACCTTCAAAATCCACGTTACACACACACACACACCAGATAAACGTCTGGATGCGGTGAAAATGGGTGAAGCGAAGCGAAAAACCTTGCGCAATGCGCAACGCGCGTGAGTCAAAATGGCCGACGGCCCGTTCTCGAGGCGTAACGGCACGACGATGATTCTCCTCGGAATCAACCGCCAAAACCTGACACGCAGGTTGATCTGTCACAGCGATAACAACTCTGTCGCAAGAATCCCTTTCCCGGGAAACCCGAAGTTCGTTGGTGACCTCCGTTCGTCAACGTTTGCTCCAGACCTCGAAGCAGCTAGGCTTCTTCCCCGACTCACTTGCTCCGCCTTCTCCTCCTCCTCTTCCTCTTCGTCGTCGTCCGGTTCCGATTTCATTTAAAACATTGACTTTTTTACCTTTTGAAAATAGTAACCTCTATCTCCCTTAAACGACAACAATACATGGAATCAAAAATATTTACAGTGGATGAAAACCACAACAACGGAAGTGACGAATCCGTAACATCAGCTAAAGTATTATACAATATTCATAATTGGCCAATCAACTCACAAGGATATTAAATCATGTTTACTGCCAGTGGGGCCTAACTGAGTATTGTTGCAGACCGACTAAGCAAAGGTTGATGTCATGAGCCACACGTGCTTTACATGCAATAACCTATAGCAGATTTCAGCCTCATATTGAGCTTTAAGAATTGCAGACAATGTTTTGGCAATGAGGCATCAAAATTATAGAGAGAAAGTTCCAAATCTTACCCTATGTAATTAGTACATGGCCACAAATTGCAGTGGAAAATTCAGCGAACCTTATAGATATTATTCAAATTAGATATAAAAATGGTTCATGGAATTGTATCGATGGTTTTATTTGGCAATATTGTTTGCTGCACATTTTGTCAGTAAAACAAAATAGACTAACAAGGTAATTCAAAGGGCTCTACAATGAAATGCAATGCCTACTTTTTTGTTTTTCAATCTGTAAGGATACAAATCAGAAAATATATATAATTTAAAAACATGATGAAATTCCAAAAACAATTTAGGAAGGAATGACAAGGATGAATGAAATGACACATCAATCCTTTTACTGATTGCCATCATGATGTGTATATGATGCCTTTGTAGCATAATTCATGCATGTTGCTACCTTTTGTTTCTCTTGGGGCTAACATGATAACAAGCATGGTAGGGAGGATACCCAGAAAACTGTCTTTCGCTCTAAGTCATCCCTATACTTGGCACGAGAGCTTGCGGTCCATTCTTTTCTTTTTTTTTTCCCCTTTTTTTTTGTATACAAGATCGAGGCTCGTGAAAGAGCGAACATTAATCACACAGAAAGACAAACCGACACATAAAACAAATAACATCGGGAGCGGTAGACAAGATGGGGAGAGAGGGGGAAGGACACAAACACAACATTTGAGAGCAGGGACCGAGAGACATGGAGACATCGAGAGATCTGTGGGAGGGAGAGGGCTTTGGGGGGGGGGCATGGGAAGGGGGGGTGGGAGAGGTATAAAACATATGGACACTGCCAGGACTTCCAGGAAAGAAGTTGGAATTTCAAACAAGGTGGATCTGGGGTGAATTAGTGGGGGTAGAAAAGATCAAGGTTTTGGATGGGGGAAGATAAGAGGTGGTGGTGAACAGCTGTTTTAAAGACCTGGAGGGAGGAGTGGGATTGAAGGGAGTGTGGGAGTTTGTTCCAGAGGCGGGAGAAAAGAGGAATGAAAGAGTGAAGGTGAGCAGAGAGCCGAGATTTCAGCAGTTTAACCATCAGAGGGTTGCTGGCAGATCTTGTGCGACCTGTAGGAATATTTGGGGGACAGAGCACAGAGAGAGCTGGGGGAGCAAGGCTGGAGAGGAGTCGGTAGAAGACAGAAAGACCACCTACCTGCCTGCGGTGGGTGAGTGAAAGGCCCTCAGAGATAGCTTTATCGCGGGAGATTCCAATTATTCTGAAAGCTTTGGTTTCAACAGCGTGAAGCCGAGCTATGTGTGAGGCAGGAGCACCAGCCCATAGGGGAGAACAGTATTCCATTGAGCTGCGGATGAAAGCCTTGTATGTGGTGAGGAGCTTAGGTGTGCCTAGGAAGGACTTCGCACGACGGAGGATGCCCAGTCGGCAACTGGCTTTGGAGGCCAGCTTGGAAATGTGGTTTTCCCAAGAAAGATCATGGCAGATAGTGAGACCCAAAAGCTTGAGCGACAGAACTTCTTGGAGAGGATTGTTGAGAAAGTAGATGGGAGGGTTGTCCAGTCGATCTTTTCGGAGAGACATAGTAAGAGTGTGAGATTTGTCAGGATTGAAAGACATGTTCCACTTGTTTGACCAGTCTGTGATTTTGTCCATGTCTTCAGAGAGTGAGTAGGCTGCAGACTGCCGATCTGAGGGAAGAGGAATGGAGCGGCAGAGAGTGGAGTCATCAGCAAAGAGATAGAGAGGATTTTCCAGAGAGTCGGAGAGATCATTGATAAAGACCAGAAAAAGCACAGGGCCCAGCACACTGCCTTGGGGAACTCCAGCCTGAACAGGAAGGGGAGATGAGAGAAATCCATTCAGGGCCACACGTTGACTACGACCAGAGAGGAAGTCCGCAAGCCATGCATTGAGATTTCCATGGATTGCATGGAGATTGTTTTTAGTCTCGCCTCTAAGGGGTTGCAAGACAATTGCAATGTGCGTGTGTGGGGTGGAAGATGGTGGGGTTGCTGGTTGTTGTCTCTATATGTTGGTTTCACAAGGGGGAATGGAGTCCTCCCAGGTCTCGAAGTATCCATCTCTGTTTCGGGAAGGGGGAGTCATGATTCATAGACCAAGTTGTGAGGTTTTGTTGTTCTCAAAGTTTTGTTCCGAGAGCTCTTTTCAGACTCGTCACCGAGACCCAGACAGTTTCCAACTGCAGTTTGTTTGTAGTAGTATTCGCAGGGATGGTTTTTAAGATCTCTGTAAGTTATCCCCGTTACTCAAATTACCACTGGTACAATTTTGGCACTCTGCATTTCCAGGATCTTTTCACTTCGTTTCTGAGATCTTGGTATTTGGTCATTTTCTTGATATCTGCGTTGTTTAGGTCAAAATCCCTGGGTACTGACACCTCAATTAGCAATGCCTTCTTTTCTTTTTTATACCTCAGTACCATATCCGGTCGCAATGCTTTGTTTTCTACGTTCACGCTCGATGGGATCACAAGGTCGTACGTGAGCATTACTCATTTGTTTCCAGTGAATGCTTTTGGTTCATGTTTCCATGAGTTTTCTGGAACTGGAATATTGAAACTTTTGCAGATGTGCCAGTGGATTACTTGACATACCTTGTTATGCCCTTGGGTGTACAGCTGCTCTGACATGAGTTCTTTACATCCCGATAGGAGGTGGCTCATACTTTATGTTTCTACTTTGCAGAACCTGCACTTGTCCGATTGACTCAGTCCCACCATATTTTCGTCATTTTGGCAATTGTTGGGACTGTTCCTTGTCGTTTTGGTTTCTTGTCTTCCATTTGCACCTGTCTTTGGACACTTTTTGCTAGGTGGGTTAGGGATAACTTCTCTGATTTGATGTATTCGTGTTTGTAAATTGGATTGAGTCGTCTGTTGCACTTTTTATGTACTCAGCCAATCCTACAGTTGTCATTCTGTGCACTTGGTTGAGCTCCATCAGGCCGCTACCTCCTTCTCGTCTCAGCAGGTACATTCTTAGAATGCCTTGATTTTGCAAAACATTTTGTGGATGGTGAGGAGTTTCCTTGTTTTGATATCCAGTTTATTGATTTCTGATTGTGGCCAGATTATTATTCCGCAGCTGTACTGGAATACTGGTATTGCAAGTTGGTTTATGGCTTTGAATTTGTTCCTTGGAGATAGGTAGGTTTTCACTATCAGCCTCATTCTATGCAGGTATTCTTCGGTAATTAGTTTGTGCATTTGTTTGTGGATTTGTTTGTGACATATTTGATGGTCCTCTTTTACTCTGAGGTATTTGTATGATGATTCGTTTTCTAGCTCCTTTATTTTTGTATTTATGTCAATGTTTATGTTACACATTTTTCTTTGTCTACCTTGTACGAATGTGCATTTGGCACACTTATCCAAGCCAAATTCCATTTGAATGTTGTCGGAGTACCGTTTCACTAATTTGAGTTGTTGTGCCAATTTTTCGTTGTTTTGTGCTAAGAGTTTTAAATCATCCATGTGAAGTAGATGTGTCACCTTTTTGTCTCTTGGGACATTCTCTTATTTGACGTCAGGGTGTATCCATGTCCGTGCTTATTAATGAGGTTGCTCAGTGAGTCCAGGGCCAGGCAAACAGGAAGGGAAAAAGGCTGTCTCCCTGGAAGATTCCTCGATATTTTCACTCCTGGTATTTCAATCTCTCCTACCGAATGCTGTATTCACCTGGTGTTGCCCTAATGGTTAGGGCGGCGGGCTTGGGATCCTAAGATCCTGAGTTAGAATCCAGTTGAATTAACGCCAGGTGGGTTGACTCACCCTGTCATCCTTCCGAGGTCGGCAAAATGAGTACCAGATAACTGGTTATAGAGAGGCATTGCATCAGCGGCAGACATGCCCACAGAAAAATGATGCAACCAGCATCTGGGTGGCTGCACATGAACCACCCACCGAATTCTGTAATATCAGTGTGGTATCCCAAAGCTCCATTGCTTTCCCTATCAGTTTGATTATTTAGGGGTTGATGTTGTATAATTGCATGTATAGTATCATCCATGAATATCAACACGATCAAAAGCTTTTTTCTAGTCCATCCATGCTGTAGATCAATTTGTTTTTCTTGTATTACAATTTTTGAGTATGGCCTTGTTTAGTAGGAGGTGGTCTATGGTTCTGTAGCATCCATCTTACATCCCTTGTGTTCTGCCTCTAGGCCTCCTTGTGTTAGGTGATGGTAAATCGTTTCTGTGATGATCCCTGTCACGTGCGTGCTTGTCTGTCCATGTGTGTGTGTGCGTGCATGTCTGTCCACATCCATATATTTTTCCTTTAAAATTATTTTTCTCTGCAACCACTTGCCCGATTGGTGAGAAACTTTACATAAAGGAGGGACTTCGCATGGAAAATATTTTATTGACAACTCTGACATCATAGGTCACATGGTATTGACAGCCACATTGGATTAAAGGAAATAATTTGGACACTTCTCCGAAACTGCTCAATGAAACAAATTGAAACTTGGCTTAGGTCATCAATTCTCCATGGGTTATATAGGGTGATAATGATGACATACTGTAATCCATGAAATGGTATTCCAGCCATAATTGGTTGTATCTAAATCCTTATCCGAAATTTTTTTAACGTCATACATCTCATCTACGACCCAATGTGAGTGAAGAATTACATTTTTGATGTCATCAGTCATGTTGTCTAGTGGCAGATCGATGTGAAACTTCATACATATGATCGACTAGTCTGGGGGAATATAGTTTGAATTTTTTGTTCATATTAATCTTCATTGATGCAATTTAGCCTTGATGTGAACAAATACTATACATGGATGAGGTGTATAAGTGCATGTCTATGTGTATGTGTATGGGTGCGTCATGTGTTTTGTGGAGTTCTACTGGAGCTTTGATGTGGAATGCGATGCATCAAAATGATCGTTCTGATCTCCTGTGTTGATTAGGCTAATTAGCTACAAATAATCCAGAAGAATTCCCATATTTCTAAATGCGTCCCATGTTAAGGTGTATAGAGCAGTTTTATAGGTCCTTCCATGGCATGGCATTCTACTTACAAAAGAAATAACAAAAACAACGATAACATTGTAACGAAGCATACGAGTATATTAATTAATAATAATATTAACAACAATAATAATATTAGTATCACTTGGCAATAACAATAACAAACGTATAATCCCCCTACCCTGGCCCAAGCATATCTGGGCTTGGTGAAAGGCAATCTAATGCTCAAGCACTACAGCAGACAGGTATGCTACAAGGCCATGAAGACCTTTGAAAACATGGTCCAATGGACGAACAGGCACACGATCATGTGAACATCATGTGAACAAAAGTGGTCGTTAAATATCCTAATAATCAATCAATAAACATTCAATAATCAATAAAGCTACAGATAATGGCAATATGTGACATAATAGGGTGCATAGATGATATGGGTATGAACCACCTTTGGAGGCCATTTTTTCCCCGCAGAGCAGGGGTCGGCCTTTTTCGGGCACCTTGGTCCCCTTTTTGAAACAATGTTTTACAGCCGGATGCCCTTCCTGCCGCCAACCCTGTTGGTCGCCTCTTGCAACACACAGGGAATTTACCAGTAAACTGGTACTCAATTTGCCGACCTTGGAAGGATGATCAGGCTGAGTCAACCCCCCTGGTGTTAATTCAGCGATCGACCGGGATTTGAACCCAGGATCCTAGGATCCCAAGTTGGCACCCTAACCGCTAAGCCAACATCAGGCTGTATGGATGATACGGGTATATGGACCATGATAGCAGTGGGCCATAGCAGTGTGTTCAGTTAGCAATGGTATTTTTGTTCAGAATGAGCGCGCGAGGTGGAACAATGCGCTCTACCAAGTGCCATTCTAGTTAATATAATGCTGTGTATTCTGGGCCCTTTTTCTTCCTAGATTATGCATTTTGTAGTACCTTGCAAACTATGATGACTTGAAATCCCACGATGCCTTGTAATCCATGGCAGACATTTTACCGAGCAATGTGAGTTTCACAGGAGAGAGTTTTACGGCAGTTTATCAGTCTGCACATGTATTTATCCGGTGTATTGTGGATATATTGTCTTTGTTTCCTCTAATTTTGTTGTTGTTGTTGTTGTGGTGCAGTGCAATACCAAAGAGACAATGTCGCCTCCTCTAATTAGAATCATTGTAATCACTTCAGCCAATATTCTGTTGACTGTCCGCCTAAATTGAGAGAGAGAAGTACAATTCGGCGATTTTGCAATCTCTTGATTTGGTACTTTAGCGATGTATTCTGGTGTCTTCATCAGTCTTGGTAGTTCTGAAAATGTCCAGAAATAAAAGGTATGCCTTTTAAAGGCTTGCGACGTCACTCTATAGTAGCTTTTCAGCATATTTTATACACATTTGATGGGGCGGCCATTTGTTCCCCGTGCCATCCCTATCTACATATGGAGTAGCAAAAATAATTTTTAAGCAATCCTGATTAGCGACATACATCGCCATTTATAATGATAGAAATACTTTCAAAGAAGATTGATGTTAAGTAGAACAGGAAATAGGAAAGGAAGCATGCTCCCATATACAATAGTTTGAAACAAGCAAAAATTCATTATGCTTTCAAAAATACCACGTACCTTAGTTGTCCATCTTCATCCAAAATATCATTCTTTGGTAAAACTACAGCTGGACTTGAGTGGACAACCAAAGGTTGGCGGTACTTCAAGTAAGCCACTTGCTTCCACCAGTCTGTAAGCTTAATGGGGAATGAGAAAAGATAGCACCACATTGAAAGTCAGAGCAGCAGTCACAATGAAATGTAGCGAAAGTAAAATTATAAAATTCGGGGGTGTACAGACATAGCAGAATGGCCCATTTTTTATGCTTATGCATCATCCAAACAAGATGCCTCAAAAGCAGGTAATTTCGAGTTTCCTGATAAACGATGGGGTGCAATGGCCATCAAGCTTCATCAACTTCATCCTGAGGGTGGAAGGGCTATTGGGGGGCAGGAGGGAGATGTTTTTCTGTCTGAAAGATAGGGCACTATCAGTTACTGCAAATAAAATTAAGGCTGGGAAGCTAGACGCTATGGAATTCAATGGTCTTGGAAAACTGTGTGTCGTTGCCTGTTATCTCCATTTGCGGGTTTCAGGAGGTGGAACGAGGTCCTTCCAGGACCCAAAGTATCCACCTCCTCTTCGGTAAGGGATCACGGTTCATGGACCAAGCTGTTAAACTTTTTCAGACTTTTGTTCCAAGGCTCTTTTCAGGATCGTTATGTGTGTATGTGCATGTGTGTGTGTGTGTGTGTGTTCCTATTAGAACCATAAGACACATAACTGCTACAGAACAGAATGAACGATAAGTCAGGTCAGTCTTTTGGGACTGTGACTGGTAACATGTAATCCAGTGCTACTTGTCGCATGGTCGGGTTGTCTGCGGCTAAACCGACACCCCTCACTGGCTTTGCTGGTGTGGAGGGTGACTGTGACAATCTGCCAGGACCAAAAACAACACCGGACAAAGGGCGGATGAGCACCTAAAGAGAGCCAACGCCCATCCTGTAAGTAGATGGTGTCTCCTAAAACACCCATCCGGTTTGGACCGGTTAGAGTCAGGGCCAGGCAAAAAACATAAATACATAAAACATAATAACATAAACATAAACATAAACATAATACATAAAGACTTCAAAAATGGTACTTGCTGCTTCCTTGCTTGGCGTTCAGCATTTAAAACGAGAGCGCACGGACAATCCCCATTGGTTGGCATCCCTGGAAAGGAGGAAATTCCTCCTGAATAAATGCCCCTTCGAGTGCGGTGAGAAAAGCAGCAACATCGTTATGACGTCACTGGTACCTAGAGCATACCGGAAAGTAATGGCAGTGACAGCACTTCCCCCAAGCTCAGTGGCTGTGTTCGGTGTTTGTCTCGTGTGTGTGTGTGTGTGTGTGTGTCAGTGTGTGTGTGTGTGTGTGTGTGTGTGTGTGTGTGTGTGTGTGTGTCATCTCCATTAAGAGCCTTAGACAATGTCTGTATTTCTTTTGAAATGTTCCCCGATTTCGACAATTAACGTGGCTGGTCAATTTGAGGCCAAAACTCAGCAAACTGCATTTTATTGCAGGAAAAAAAAAATCACATCCCTCGGAGAGTAAATAAAAGTAAGGAATTAATCAGAATGATAGGCACTAAATATGCTTTATTACAAACTTTGACAGATTGACATTTACTCTTCAACCAGTGACAATCAGAGAATACATTGCAAATTGAAATATTAAAATGCTAGAGGGTTTTGGTTAATTTAATTACTCCACACCCTATTCCCCCCCCCCCCCCCATGGAAAATTGCAATTAGTGCATTTATATTGCATATCTAAAGGGGTGCAAAGGATTTCTTCACCTACTGTCACCACAAGAAGCACAATCGTTGATTAACTATCATATTTATGGTGTCAAGCTCTTGGTGAATCCAATGTCCCCGATCCCACTAAAAACTACGGCTTCAGAATCTACAAGTGATTTTGGTCGAAAATGTTGGCAATCAAAGAAGAGCAGGAGGTGCGAGACCAGATGATAGATGATATAAAGACGGATAAGCCACCAAGTTGTCTGCAATGGAAAAGGAATAAAGCCCGGGATATCAGCTCTCGTCTCCAAATTCTAATAATCATGTTCCAATTCTGATCTTGTTTAGATTGGCCGAGAATGACATGGCTGCAGCTTACCTGATACCTGGATGTGAGTATATTTGGCACAAAGCAAAAACAACGAGAGCAAGAGAGCAACAAGAGAAAGAGCAAAATCAACAGCAAACCAGTAAAAGGTATAATATAACAGCGTGGACAGATGATTCAAATAAACTAATAAACTCTTTATAATAATAATCTATCTATAATTCCAGTAATCTCTGTGTGTCTGTGTGTCTGTGTGTGTGTGTGTGTGTGTGTGTGTGTGTGTGTGTGTGTGTGTGTGTGTTTGTCTGTGACCGCTGTTTCTCGACAACCACGGGTCCGATCTAATTGAAACTTGCCAGATATATTGCTGGGGACCTGAGGATGTGCCTTTTCAAGGTTTCATATTAATCGGAGAAGTAGTTACCGAGCTATGTCCAAAAAACGATTCAACCAATCAGAGAGCAGCGAGCTATCACGTGTGCCGAACGTGGCGAACAGACTCTGCCTCGGACGGCACATTTGAGAGCGTATTCATTTATTTCACGTTGGCAAACTATGTTGGCGCTATGTTGGCGTTAAACTATGTTTTAAAACTAATTAAAACTAATTTGCGATTCATCGTAACTGCGACCTTCCGGACAGTCAAATGAGGACGTCACTTCCGGACTTACGGATAGTCATAGTGACGACGTACTGATGCTGAACGTGGCGAGCAGACGCTGTAAGGTACGATCGATTGTAGTACACGTTTAGAATAACTCTGCCGATACAGGCCCGATTAACTGCAGCGCCATCCGAGCTGCGGCGTCGGGACGATACATTCATTGTACGGTCACATCACGCACTTACGGGCATGCCCATGGGCCCATGGGCACGCCCATGCATGCATGGGCGAAGACATTTTTTTTTTTTTTTTTGGCAAGGAACGGGCACCCACGTACGGGCACGTCCTAGTCTATCTATAATTCCAGTAATCTCTGTGTGTCTGTGTGTCTGTGTGTTTGTGTGTTTGTGTGTTTGTGTGTTTGTCTGTGACCGCTGTTTCTCGACAACCACGGGTCCGATATACTTTAAACTTGCCAGGCATATTGCTGGGGACCCGAGGATGTGCCTTTTCAAGGTTTTATATTAATCGGACAAGTAGTTACCGAGCTATGGCGATTTCTTTACCAAACTCCGCAAGCCGTTCGCTTTGGACCAAACCATTTCATGTAAATAGAGGGGGGGGGTTGTCACCGTACTCGCAAGCCGTTCGCTTTGGACCAAACCATTTCATGTAAATAGAGGGGTACGATTCAACCAATCAGAGAGCAGCGAGCTATCACGTGTGCCGAACGTGGCGTACAGACTCTGCCTCGGACGGCACATTTGAGAGCGTATTCATTTATTTCACGTTGGCAAACTATGTTGGCGTTAAACTATGTTTTAAAACTAATTAAAACTAATTTGCGATTCATCGTAACTGCGATATGCGACCTTCCGGACAGTCAAATGAGGACGTCACTTCCGGACTTACGGATAGTCATAGTGACGCTGAACGTGGCGAGCAGACGCTGCCTCGGACGGCACATTTGAGAGCGTATTCATTTATTTGACGTTGCAATCTGTGTTGATTGTTGTAAGGTACGATCGATTGTAGTACACGTTTATAATAACTCTGCCGATACAGGCCCGATTAACTGCAGCGCCATCCGAGCTGCGGCGTCGGGACGATACATTCATTGTACAGTCACATCACGCACTTACGGGCACGCCCATGGGCCCATGGGCACGCCCATGCATGCATGGGCGAAGACATTTTTTTTTTTTTTTTTGGCAAGGAACGGGGCACCCACGTACGGGCACGTCCTAGTAATAATAATAATAATAATAATAATACATTTATTAGCGCTGAGGAAGCGCCTCTAGCGAATGACTTCCAGCCAGTGTAACGCGAATTCCTGTCACAGGAATTCTGAGATCATATAAGTGTGACGTGGCAGTTCCTGATTGGTTCGTGTTGGGGAACCCCTTCTCGCTGCCGACGTGACGTAAATTCGCGCACGCGCACTGGTGAAGCGCGAGATTCGGCCCAAGGTTCTTATTATTATTATTATTATTTTTGTATACAAGATCGAGGCTCGAACCATGATCGAGGCTCGAAATTCCATGCCCGAACCTCAGCGCAATCCAAGAGGATTCACTTGTTTTATATAGCGCTTTTCAAGAAGCCCAAAGACGCTTTGACAGAGTACAAAAAACAAGTGCAAAAAGACAAAAATCAATAGGTAAATATAATCAAAGCAAAAGGAAGGAGAAGGAGAAGAGATAGTCAGGGGTTAAATGCTGTGGGTTAAATGTTGAATGCAGTGTTGAACAGGTGGGTCTTGAGTGATGTTTTGAATGTGATGAGTGAGGAGGAGTCTCTGATGGTGTGAGGTAGTGAGTTCCAGAGGGTGGGAGCAGCGATGGAGAAGGCCCTGTCCCCCCAGGATCTGAATTTGGTCCGGATGGGGGGGGGGGGGGGGTCAGCAGGTTGGTACCAGCAGAGCGGAGGTTGCGGTTGGGAGTGTGTCTGGAGAGGAGGTCAGCCAGGTAGGATGGGGCCAGGTTATGGAGGGCTTTGTAGGTCAAGAGGAGGATTTTGTATTTGATTCTCTGGGGGATGGGGAGCCAGTGAAGCTTGTAAAGGACGGGGGTGATGTGGTCACGGGTCCGGGAATGGGTGATATCACCCATTTAGGGCTCAAGATATCACCCACAAAGCACTGGCCTCGATGGGTAGAACAAAATAAATAAATAAATAAAGAGAACATGCCAATGATAACCTTAGCAAATGCACCCACCATAAGACCGTCATGTATTATTTATGACATGAGGAACACTTACCATCAATGGAATATATGCAGTATTAACCATATTCTTCGAAACATGTTTTGAAAATAATACGTCTCTTATTTCATTTTTTATTAGTTCTGAATTTTCCTTCAGAAAAAAAAGTTAGTTTTATCAAAACCTGTATCTATACCTATAAAAGGCAAAACAAATCTGTCTCTCTCTGTATGTGTTCTATGCACAGCCACATCTTCTAAATTACAAACTCCAAACTCGTTGTACAAATACAACTCTGTGTGTGGTGGAGGGGGTAACATAGGCTATGTGGCCGCAGCCTCACACGGGGGTGGGGAGGGCCAGGGCGTAAATTATCGATGTAAACGTGTACCATGTAGCGCCACCTAGTGGTGGTGCAGAGGATATTACAATTTATTTTTCTACCTGGGCAATGCTGAGGTTAAAGCCCTCTTCGCACTGATAAATTTGTCATCCTCCCCTCTTATGGATTCTATAGCCTTACTATGACATGGAGGAAGATGGGAAGTTTGTAGATGGTTGGGCCGATCTTGCCAACTTTCTTATGAACTGAAGCGGTTTGGCAACTTTCACACAGAAGCGAGACAGCCCCCATGGATGCCTATTAAATAGAGGGAGTGCCAGTTCAGCAGAGTATGATCTGAGGACTGCGGCAGCAAATGCTGTTGAAGGCAGTGGAGGAGGACATGCCTCGTTCAGCAAGATGCTTTTCAAACCTTTTAAGCTGGAAAGCTTATGGTGGACAGAGAGCAATATATGCGGCGCCGGGTTTGCAATGGCACCTCGGCAGCAAGGCCACACTCAGAAGAGGCCAATAATGACCAAAATTGTTACTTTTTAAAAACAAACTATTTTCAAAGGTGTATAACGATATTTATATATATTTTTTAAGCACCACATAATCATGTTGTCATGTTGTAGTTTACATTTTATTTCTGCATTGCATTCATTTACTGTCACTGCACTGTAAACGGCGTACGTTCCAGGCACAGCACACCTTTTCAGGCACGGGTAAGAAGAGAAGTTCATATCGTTAAGGTTTCCTTTTTATTGGGTCAGCACATGGCAGGCTGGTTTTATCTGCTGTTTTATTTTGTATTTTTTTTATTTGTTATTTATTTTCTGTAAACTTGTGCATATATCCTTCTGCGCTAGGACTACTATTACTAATACCCTACTGGCAGCCACTTCCATCTGCAACATAAACTTGTGAATGAATGAATGAATGAAAAATGAATGATCGTTTTATGGCCGTTTTTCCCCACGAGAGCGGGGGTTAGCCTTGCGGGCCCCATGACAATCATGGTTCCCTGTTTGAGGCAATGTTTTTATGGCCGGATACCCTTCCTGACGCCAACCCTTGGTCATGCTCTTACGATGCGCAGGGATACGGTGTACCTATTCTAAACCGGGGTACACACCGGGATCATTCATCCCAGCAAGCTGGTACTCAATTTGCCGACCTCGGAAGGATGACAGGCTGAGTCAACCCCCCTGGCGTTAATTCAGCGATCGACCGGGATTCGAACCCAGGATCCTAGGATCCCAAGGCGGCACCCTAACCGCTAAGCCAACACCAGGCTTAAACTTGTGAATATATATTGTAAATAAAACCTGTGCAGTTGTGTGCTGTATTAAAGAGAACTTCTGTGTCAATCTCCTGTCTTTTACAATAGTTCCTCAAATAAGGCCCACAAATTTGTTTGGCACAAGGCCCACAAAAGATTAATCGGACACTGGATATATGGAGGCAGGTAGGGTGGGAATGGGGACCAAGGTTTCAACTTATGTTGCATGCGAGTGACTTACATTGGAATTAAAGGAATATCGGCATCTCCAGGGTTGGCATTAACACATTAACACAATCCACAATCAGACGATAACCAAAAACATTCTGAAAATGTCTCATCCATTGGATATGTGATCACTGAAGTTACCTGCAGTTAATCAAATATTACTGCACGGTGCTTTTCTCCCCATGAACTCTCCCATCTACCTCCTTTGTGTGCATGTGGTATGTGAGTGGCTCCAGGCTGGCGGGATGGCCCGGAGGTACGCACACTCGCCTCTAAGCTGTCTAGCAGCCTGGATTTGAGTTTCCGTCCAGCGATAAACTGACATCCTCGTTTCATCAATGTATGTGCCATCCCTCGGATGGATGTTAAACTAGGCTTCCCATCTGACAGCATTAGTTCATCGCATTAAAGATCCCACAGTGTCCATCACGTAGAGTAGGTGAGCTATCGTCGGCACCTTAACTGTAACTGCTTATACCCTGGCCAAATTCCAAATTTGTGCCCCAACCGACAGAGGGCACTGCACAGCCTTGTGCTGCATGGGACCACTCCAAGAAAAGTGGCTCTGAATAATTTGATCTGTCATAATTCAGTTCATTGGCAGGCTTCTTTTAAACCATTAAACAACCATCATATGCAAGAGACAGTACTCATGGCACAATAAGCCTGGAGTGAAAACAATCAGTAAAGTTGCCAAATTCTGACCCAGTTCTCCATTTTGCTTGCTCGTTCCTCCAACAATGACTGTAGCCTTTCTCCTGTTCCACCCACTCGTCCAAAATCATCCAGCAATGTAAGTGTCTGCTCCAGCTCAGACTTTGACCCAACAAGTGGTCTCAACATCTCCAAAAATCGCTGCAGAGTTTGGTTGAGTGGAGGCACAGGTAATGGGGACAACGAGCGCTGATGGTGTTCCAATGGCCTTTTAGCATCGTAGGAAAGAGCTTGGATCACGTGGACAGGCCAGCATCTTCTTGTGTGAAAAACAAGCTGAAAGAAATGAACACAAACAAGTATTTGCCACTAAGTAGCAACATTGAGAAGTAAGAACAATCCGATTCTGATAAAAAAACATTATTAGTCTTCAAACCTTTCCCCAATACAACTTTATTCTTTCAAAACAAAACTTCCCTGATGCATTATAGCAAAAAATTTCCTGCCTTGTTTAATAATATCAGTTCTTCTTAGATCCTAGGATGTAAATGAACACTCGTTTTAATCTGTGTGCGTTGCACATCATGTGCGACAAATTTTACCTCCCTGCACCTTGTATTTATGGGGGTTTTTTTAACGCTTCTGTACATTGGTGTTGGCTTAGCGGTTAGGGTGCCGGCTTGGGATCCTAGGATCCTGGGTTCGAATCCCGATCGATCGCTGAATTAACGCCAGGGGGGTTGACTCAGCCTGTCATCCTTCCGAGGTCGGCAAATTGAGTACCCGCTTGCTGGGATGAATGATCACGGTGTGTACCCCGATTTAGAATAGGTACACCGTATCCCTGCGCATCGTAAGAGCGTGACCAAGGGTTGGCGTCAGGAAGGGCATCCGGCCATAAAAACATTGCCCCAAACAGGGAACCATGATTGTCATGGGGCCCGCAAGGCTAACCCCTGCTCTAGCGGGGAAAAATGGCCTTAAAACGATCATTCATTCATTCATTCACACTGCCCTTGACACTTGGTTTGCAAGCCACCGTAGACAATTCCAATAGAAGAGCTGTAATTACTCTTTTATGGAAAATGTTTTTACCCTTTGATACAGTGTATGATGTGGTTATACAGTAAACCCCCTTGATACAGTATATGGCATGGTTATACAGCATACCCCAATACAGTATATGACATGGCTATACAGTAAGCCCCCTTGATACAGTGTATGACGGTTATACAGTAACCCCCCCTTGAAACAGTATATGGCGTGGTTATAAACAGTACACCCCCTCAATGCAGTATATGTCATGGTTATACAGTATACCCCAATGCAGTATATGACATGGTTATACAGTACACCCCCTTGATACAGCATGTGACGTGGTTATACAGTATACCCTAATACAGTATATGACATGGTTATACTGAACACCCCAATATAGTATATGATATGGATATACAGTACACCCCAATATAGTATATGACATGGTTATAAATACAGTATGTGACATGGTTTTACAGTACACTCCGATATGGTATATTATATGGTTATATATAAACACCGATATAGTACAGTCAGACCCCGACATTTGCGGGGGATACTTTCCTGGAAAATGTCGCAAGTGTCGGAACCACAAATGTGGGGGCATTGTTTCAATGGTAAAAAGGGGGATAGGTTCCTGGCAGCTCACGATTCACAGAAATTCCCACAAAAGTCTAGGAAAATCCCACGAATGTCGAGGAAAATCCGCGAACGTTGGGGCATTGTTTCAATGGGAAAAAGGAGGACAGCTAATTGCACTAACAGATGCAATTGCGTGTTTTCATTCTGTACTGTAACTCACAGGAGATGGCGTGTTACGCAGCTGGTGGGATATCTCGCGAAGCTATGTTTACAGTGTGAATGGTAGGATATCCCACAAACCTATGTTTACAGTGCGAATGGTGGGATATCCCATGAAGCTATGTTTACAGTGTGAATGCTGGGATATCCCATGAAGCTATGTTTACAGTGTGAATGCTGGGATATCCCACGAACCTATGTTTACAGTGCGAATGGTGGGATATCCCATGAAGCTATGTTTACAGTGCGAATGGTGGGATATCCCACAAACCTATGTTTACAGTGCGAATGGTGGGATATCCCATGAAGCTATGTTTACAGTGTGAATGCTGGGATATCCCACGAACCTATGTTTACAGTGAGAATGGTGGGATATCCCATGAAGATATGTTTACAGTGTGAATGGTGGGATAGCCAGAGGAGCTATGTTTACAGTGCGAATGGTGGGATATCCCACGAAGTTACGTTTAGTGCGAATGGTGGGATATCCCACAAAACTTGCTTATAGCATGGCTAAAATATTTTATGCGGCTGCTAAAAGCCATGAAAACAAAAAGCCCACAGCTGCAAATGTAGAAGCAGGTCATGTTCGTGGCTCATGGAAGATACGTGTTTTGTGTATTGTTACGGATTCGTCACTTCAGCCTTTGTTGTTATTATATACTTGTAGGATTTTTAGTTTCAGGTAATATTGTTGTTAAGATTTCTGTGTGAAATGGAGATGACTTTAGTAAAAGGTAAAAAATAAATGTTTGTGGAGGAAAAAGAAAAATGCGGAAAAGAAACCGGAAGAGGTGGGGGGTGGGGGGAAGGGAGAAAGATCGGCAGGGGAAAGAGACGGCCGTGAGTTGCATCAAGGATGCGAGCAGACTTCCTCAATATTGGTCGCGAATGAATTGAGGCTTCCCGTGAAAGGGATTGCCCATGACATCGTCCCATATTGTGATTGCAATTAAACCTGCATCTCAGGTTTTGGTACCAAGCATGAACTATTGTTGGCGGGAAAGCAAGCGCCTTCATTACAGGCCGATCCACCATTTTTCCTCAAGGAAGCCGCCGCCTGGTGCATCATGTTTTGTCGTTGGGATTCCCATATCGACCTCATCGTGTTGCTCGCCATTGGTTTCCATATCGGCTTAATTGTAGGTGGACATGGGGCGTGGATTGTACTCACGTTTTGGGGTATCATTAACCCGTGCCGCCATCTGCCAGACCTCTCACCTCATAACTCCTCGGCCGCAGCCGCCCCGATACCCACCTGTTGTTCTTGATGTTCTGCACAACTTCGACCTTCGCCTAGCGTGGGGATTCGTGCATGGAATTTGGGATTGTTATATTCCACTCACGTTTGTCGTATTGTGAGTTTATTGCTTTGAGAGTATTGGGGAATGATGGTACCATCATATGTATTGTTCATGAGATGCAAGTGATATTTTCATGGTACTTGCTTTTCGTGTTATTATTGTGTATGTGAGAGTTCTTAATACAATTACTTATTTTGTTCTACACAATTGCATTGGTGTGGTTTTACCATGGTTTATTCGAACACACAAAATGAGAGTATCCCAGGAAGTGACGGCAGTGATGGCACTTTCCCCAGGCCAAGTGTAACCGTGTGTGTGTGTGTGTGTGTGTGTGTGTGTGTGTGTGTGTGTGTGTGTGTGTGTGTGTGTGTGTGTGCTCCATTACGAGCCTTAGATCTTGTTTAAAAAATAAAATAAAATAAAAAAAAACTCTGCCGCATTCCCTCTCGAGACTCTGAGGGGCAACCAGAACAACCAGGGTGTTCAGACTCAGCAACCAGAGTTTGGGGAGGTAACACGTAACAGTATATGCTGTTGCTTTGTGTGTGGCTGGTGGAAGATGTGTTTTATAACTGTATCATGCTTGCAACTCTTGGAAATTTTTTTTGCATGCCCACGAAAGAACGTGAACACGCGAGATACAGGGCCGCAAATATAGAAGCACGTCTCAATTTATCAACCACTAATATGCGGAGCCATGAATATTGGGTCCCACTGTATAGGACATGGTCATACAGTATACCCCAATAAAGTATGCGACATGGTTATACGGTACACGCAGATATAGTATATGATATGGTTATACAGGGCACTCCGAAATAGTATGCGACATGGTTATACAGTGTACCCTTTTCATACAGCATATGACAATATGACATGGTTATAAATACGATACGCGACAATTATTAATAGAGTATTGCCATGAAGGTAACCATAATATAGTAATGACATGGATATATAGGCCGACATTATGTAGGTAAATACGACCTTAATCAGTATTGACATGTGTCAACCGCTGACTGATTATTAGACACTTGTTATTACCAATAATTCTGTACAACAATAACTCGTATATGAGTAGTGATGGCAATGTACAAAAGAGCACGCACAGCTGTTAGGACGAAGGATGGGAACAGTGGTGAGTTTGAGGTGAAGGTGGGAGTGCATCAGGGGTCGGTACTAAGTCCACTACTATTTGTAGCTGTGATGGAGGTGCTGGCTCAGAACGTAAAGGAGGGTTTACCGTGGGAGTTGTTGTATGCAGATGATCTGGTGTTGATTGCTGAAAATATGGATGGACTGAAGGAGAAGATGAACAAGTGGAAGGAATGTATGGAGACAAAAGGTCTGAAGGTGAATATCGGAAAAACGAAGGTGATGGCAAGTGGTAAAGCATGTGGTGAGGTGGAAAGAACTGGGAAGTGGCCGTGTGCTGTGTGCAGGAAGGGTGTCGGAGTGAACTCCATTCAATGCACAATGTGCGCTGAGTGGGTTCATCAAAAATGTAGTGGTCTGAGAGGGTCATTAACCAGTGTGGCAGCTACATTCAAATGCAAGGTGTGCACAGAGGGAGCTGCAGATGGAGGAAATGTTGAGTTGGATCTTGGAGACAGCATGAAGCTGGAAGGTGTGAAAACATTTTGCTACCTAGGAGACGTGCTGAATGGAGAAGGTGGATCAGACTCGGCAACGGTTTCTGGAGTGAGATGTGCATGGAAGAAGTTTCAGGAACTGAGTGGCATGCTGACGAGGAGGGGAGTGTCGTTGAAGCTGAAGGGAAAGGTGTATGCTGCATGTGTGAGAAGTGTTATGATTTATGGGAGCGAGACATGGGTAATGAACGTAGAGCAGCAACGAAGGCTGGAAAGGGTGGAAATGCGAATGGCTCGGTGGATGTGTGGAGTATCGTTGAGAGAGAGGAAGACAAATCATGAATTGCGAAAGTTTTTTTTTTTTTTTTTTTTTGTATAGAGTCGAGGCTCGTGAAAGAGCTAACATTTATCAAACAAACAAATCAAACAAACAAGCAAACAAAGTATATAAAAAGGGGAGCGGTCGACAAGATGGGGAGAGAAGGGGAGGAAGCACACAAACACAACATTTGAGAGCAGGGACATCGGGAGATGTGTGGGAGGGAGAGGGCCTGGGGGGAAGCAGGATAGGTATAAAACGCAAGGACACCAAGGACTTCCAGGAAAGAAGACAAAAGTCACCTCAAAAAAGTGGATTTGGGGTGAAATTAGCGGGGGTATAAAAGATCAAGGTTTTGGATTGGGGAAGATAAGAGATGGTGGTGAGCAGCCGTTTTAAAGACCTGGAGGGAGGAGTGGGATTGAAGAGAGTGAGGGAGTTTGTTCCAGAGGCGGGAGAAAAGAGGAATGAAGGAGTGAAGGTGAGCAGAGAGTCTTGATTTTGGCAGTTTCACCAGAAGAGGGTTGCAGGCAGATCTTGTGCGACCTGCAGGAATATTTGGGGGGGGACAGAGCCCAGAGAGAGCTGGGGGAGCAAGGCCGGAGAGGAGTCGGTAGAAGACGGAAAGACCACCAACCTGCCTGCGGTGAGTAAGTGAAAGGCCCTCGGAGATAGCGTCATCGCGGGAGATTCCAATGATTCTGAACGCTTTGGTTTCAACAGCGTGAAGACGAGCTAGGTGTGAGGCAGGTGCACCAGCCCAGAGGGGAGAGCAGTATTCCATTGAGCTGCGGATGAAAGCCTTGTATGTGGTGAGGAGCTCAGGTGTGCCAAGGAAGGACTTCGCACGACGGAGGATGCCCAGTCGGTGACTGGCTTTGGAGGCCAGCTTGGAAATGTGGTTTTCCCAGGAAAGATCATGGCAGATAGTGAGACCCAAAAGCTTGAGTGACAGAACTTCTTGGAGAGGATTATTCAGAAAGTAGATGGGAGGGTTGTAAGATGATGGGAATAGAGCCTGTGATGGATGCTGTGAAGAGAAACAGGTTGAGATGGTTGGGTCATGTGTTGAGGAAGGATGAAAGTGACTGGTTGAGAAGAGTGATGCCAATGAATGTAGAAGGAAGTAGAGGACGGGGAAGACTGAGAAAGACTTGGCTAAAGATGGTCAAAAAAGAAATGCGGGCAATGGGGTTAACAAGGGGAGATGCAGAAAATAGGACAAAATGGAGAAGATCGTCATGGGGACCGCAAGGCTAACCCCCGCTCTAGCAGGGAAAATGGCCTTAAAATGCCTGTTGTTGATGTTGTTGTTGATCAACTCATGTAATTCTGTGCAACAGTTGAGTTTATTGCACTTGTTGCTTATTGTACTTCCTCTTCGGTGCACTGTTCAATACACCTCCTCTGATAAATAACCACTACTCGTGGTCATTTGCATATATAGTGCAGCTTCCATCGTTATTATTTCACCTGGCTCGGTCCCGATGCATCACAACGTGTTTATACAGTACAGGTCCTTCCTACAGTATGTGATGGACTGGTGGGCATAAATATACTAGTGATTCTTATGCAGTAGGTTAATCTTAATACAGTATTGATAGGATTGTCCAGAACACTACTTTGATACCATGGGTGATATTGTTATACAGTTCAGGTCCTTAATACAGTATGTGACAGTTATAAATACTGTCGTGTACCCAGGGTTAAGACACCTGGGTGACAAATGACCGAAACGAGCTTTAACTCCTCCTTTAAGCTTTAACGAGTATTTCAAACTTGGTGGGATTATCTTTTCGTGCGCTTGGGAAGGTTTGAAGCCTTATCTGATCGGGAACAAACGGGGTTAATCCGAACCCACAGAACAAAGAAACGAAACAAGACACACAAGTAAAATTCAACAAATATAAATTTATTTACAGGAATGTAAAAAAACAACAAAATAAAATTCCTAGGTTGAGGATCCTCCACTTCAACTCATATACAGACAAGGGAATGATAAAGGAAAATAAAATGACGGTAATCGGCCGGTACTCAGCTTTGCAGTTCAACCGAGGGCTTGTAGACGTTTGTTGCCTCCAAACCACCACGTGAGAAGCGCACAAAAACGGCACAGAGTCAAACTCCTCGACGTCCCAACGTGAGGTACTTCTCGCGATGCCGATTGCCCCAAACCTCTCTTGTTCAGTCTCTTCCCCACAAGCGCACATGAGCCAAAGATGCACCACCGCCAGCGACCAAACCATAACAAAGAGAAACTGCGGCAAACACAACCGTCCACTATGAATCCCAGGATCAGAAGCAGAGAATGCGACCGCCTTCAACGAATGCCAGCACCAAGAGACCAAGATGGCGAGATGGCTTATTTTTGCTCTTCCAGTTCTCGAATGTTCCACCGCTGACGTCACACTCTGTCCAATCACCGAGCTGCCATTACATCAGTCCATGGCCACGACCAATCACGAAGCTCGGGTGTGGTCTTTCCGTTACGAGTTGTCGGGGGGCGGACTCTAATCTCTGTTCGGGAATGTTCGGATGACGGGGTTCCCTTGCGATCGGCAAATGCCGTTTGTCGGCCCTGGTGGCGTTGTGAGCAAATGAGTCCATTACATCGCTGGCCGGCTGAGTTTTATAAGAACATTAGGGGAAAAAATCACAGGGAGGCAATACATACTGGGGATTATTAATCATAAGCCTTATAATTAATTAGCACAAAACCACCCTCCTTATGGTGACATGCAAACATTGTTGACCTGAACATTTACCCTGCTTATGTACATTGCAATGGCTTCTTCTTCTTCACATCACACAGTCCATACTAAAACCTACACATTCTGAACTTTCCAAAGGTATTCCATACCTACCCCCACAAACATAACACTACAGTAGTGATTGTTATACAGTACCTAGGTAATCTTAATATGGTATTGATAGGATTGTACAGTACATTACTTTGATACTGTATGTGATATTGTTATACAGTACAGGTCCTTAACACAGTATGTGATAGACTGGTCGGCATAAATACAATAGGTAATCTTAACATAGCATTGATAGGATTGTACAGTACATTACTTTGATATAGTAGTGATCGTGTTATACATTACAGGTCCTTAATACAGTATGTGACAGTTTATAAATACAGTGGTGATGTGGTTATACATATACAGTAGTGATGTGGTTATACATATACAGTAGTGATGTGGTTATACATATACAATAGTGATGTGGTTATACATATACAGTAGTGATGTGGTTATACATATACAGTAGTGATGTGGTTATACATATACAGTAGTGATGTGGTTATACATATACAGTAGTGATGTGGTTATACATATACAGTAGTGATGTGGTTATACATATACAGTAGTGATGTGGTTATACATATACAGTAGTGATGTGGTTATACATATACAGTAGTGATGTGGTTATACATATACAGTAGGTAATCTTAATAGAGTATTGATAGGATTGCCCAGTGCGGTACATCACTTTGATACCGTATGTGATGTTGTTATAGTGTAGATCATTAATATATACAGTTAGGAATACAGTCGTGATGTGGTTATACAGTATAGGTAACCTTTTACCGTATTGACAGTTGTACAGTACATCGCTTTAATAGATTATGGTAAGCCTACTAAATACAGAAGTGAGAAGAAAAACCACCTCCAATGAAGAACCAACAGGTGATACCTTATAGTTTTATATAAAGGAGCCTCGAGTTATATATTTATCAATTCTGTACGGTAACGTTTTTGTTTATTTAATAATCTCTATTCGTTCGTTTAGTTTTTTTGTTCCTTTGTTGTTTTTTATTAAACTCTGCTCTATTTAAGAAGTATAAAAAGTCTCGTTAAACAAATAATGTTCACTTGTTTCGAGGGCGCAGCATTTTCCCAAGGACGAGCGAGAAGCCTGTACTGATCCAGTTTAAACTGATCTCGTGCGTCGTCACCGCACGAACGTCACCCACACCGCGTGGCCCGTCACACACACCGCGTGGACCGTCACACACACCGTCACCCACACCGCGTGGACCGTCACACACACCGTCACCCACACCGCGTGTATCGTTTTTACCCGGTCGGTGGTTCCCACTTACTCCGCCAGGCCCCGCGGACGCACGTAACGCTGACAACATGACTGTGACTGCCAGTCACAAACTTCCACGAAGAGACGCCGAGGCCGAACACGCACGACCTCCTCGAGTAAGCAACCCCGACCTGGTGTGATACCGCTTTGAACCTACAGGCGTCAGGAGCAGCATTTAATATTTATCCGTCTCGTCTGGATTCGAGCCAAATAGTAATACTAAAATCTAAATAGAGGTAATGAAGGATGAAGGACGCATGAAGGATGAACGAGGCATGGAAGGACGATGTGCTGTTCTGATCAAGTGCCAGCAGAGGGCGCTGTAGCTCGGAGTATGCACCCTTTGGACAGGGATTTTAGGGATTTACGATCGTTTGGATTATTTTTAGGAATACCTTCTTCAAGGTGTATTATATCATTTAGTGATGGTACCAGGGTCGGCAATACCTGTAAGTTATTCATTCTCTTCCTCAGCGGCTTGCTATTGCTTTGTTCCGTATCGAGCGCTATACAAGCTTTCGACTTCCCGCCAGGTTTTATGACGTATATTTTGTTTTGCCCATATTACGATCTACATCTCGATTAATCAAGTCAAATTAACAAAAAAAGTAGCGTTGATGAATACAGGTAAGTCACGAATCTGTTTATTATGTTAGCTTTAAATAGATAATAGTCGGCAGGCCAAGACCCTTAAAGAAACTTTTGATGGCATTTTTTGTTAAAAGCTGACAACCGGGCTAGAAAGTATCAGTATGGTCCAGGCTTTCAGAAACACCCGGTTGCCAAAATGAGATTTGACCTTGAAGGTCAAATTTGGGGGGTCAAAGGTCAAAAGAGGTCAAATTTTCAAAATTTTTTATTTTGTCTTGTCCTTTCATACAACATCGAGTCTGGTATGAACCATTGAATATTTAATGAGTTATAAGGGGTTAAACTTCTGTAACAATAGCTAAATGTGAATAGATTCATGAATGTAAATGCTTTTTACTCTTTGAATACGCATAATCTATCTATAATTCCAGTAATCTCTGTTTGTACGTCTGTACGTTTGTACGTCTGTTTGTCTGTGACCGCTGTTTCTCGACAACCACGGGTCCGATATACTTTTAACTTGCCAGGTATATTGCTGGGGACCCGAGGATGTGCCTTTTCAAGGTTTCATATTAATCGGACAATTACTTACCGAGCTATGTCCAAAAAACGATTCAACCAATCAGAGAGCAGCGAACGATCGCGTGTGCCGAACGTGGAGGACACACTCTGCCTCGGATGGCACATTTGAGAGCGTATTCATTTATTTCACGTTTGCAAACTATGTTGGCGTTAAACTATGTTTTAAAACTAATAAAACCGAATTTGCGATTCATTCGCTTTCCTGCGCGTTTGTGCACGCGATGGCGATTTCTTTACCAAACTCCGGAAGCCGTTCGCTTTGGACCAAACCATTGCATGTAAATAGAGGGGGGGGGATTGTCACCGTACTCGCAAGCCGTTCGCTTTGGACCAAACCATTTCATGTAAATAGAGGGGGGGGGGGATATAATTTTAGATATAGATATAGTACGGGCAATGCCCTAGTCTATCTATAATTCCAGTAATCTCTGTCTGTACGTTTGTCTGTGACCGCTGTTTCTCGACAACCACGGGTCCGATATACTTTTAACTTGCCAGGTATATTGCTGGGGACCCGAGGATGTGCCTTTTCAAGGTTTCATATTAATCGGACAATTACTTACCGAGCTATGTCCAAAAAACGATTCAACCAATCAGAGAGCAGCGAACGATCGCGTGTGCCGAACGTGGCGGGCACACTCTGCCTCGGATGGCACATTTGAGAGCGTATTCATTTATTTCACGTTTGCAAACTATGTTGGCGTTAAACTATGTTTTACAACTAATAAAAACGAATTTGCGTTTCATTCGCTTTCCTGCGCGTTTGTGCACGCGATGGCGATTTCTTTACCAAACTCCGGAAGCCGTTCGCTTTGGACCAAACCATTGCATGTAAATAGAGGGGGGGGATTGTCACCACTTGCAAGCCGTTCGCTTTGGACCAAACCATTTCATGTAAATAGAGGGGGCGGGGGGGGGGATATAATTTTAGATATAGATATAGTACGGGCATGCCCTAGTATAATAAAATGCATTCAGTTTAAAGGTGAAATTTCAAAGTCGAAAGTCAAATTTTACTTTAAGAATCAATTGTTCCTGTTGGTAATATGTAAATGATGCATTAGGCAACTACATTTGAAGAAACAAGACATCATCTTCCATCGATTTGAGGTGTCGCCAAATCACTTCTCTTAAGTATCAGTTCCTGTCGTGTTCATGCATCCTTCAGCATCACAGCCACATGCAGGCATGCATGGTTGTCCAATCTTGTGGCAACGGCAAGCTTGTGTGCGACACTTGCTTTTACATCCACAAGTAACTAGTTCCAAACAGCTACTTGGAACAGATGGTGTCCTCATCCACACCACTTCTAATCGTCCGTCAGTTGCCTGCCAACCTCCAGTCTCCTCGGGGTCAGCAACAACTACGTCAGCCTTGTTTGCCTGCAGCCATACTTTTGCCTGGTAGTTCGCCCGCGACATATGCAATTCGAGAGCGTCACTAGTTGGTGGCAACATTTCAAGTGCCTTCTTCCCTTTCTGGAACATGTCATGCCTAGCTCTGTCGACCCCTGAACTAGAGTGTGGAGATTTGTAAAACATACATACGAACTCCTCGACATCGCTTAATGGTCCATCTCTGCCAACGCCATGCAACAGTTCCGGGTGTTGCAAGTAGACATTCCAGCATGATTTTTTGCCATGACCAGCGAATGAAGACACAGTATCACAACCAGTTATGGCATGGAACCCAAGAACATTCTCCACAACCGCCGGAGCGAGGGCCTCATTGATGGCGTGTACTGGGAAACACTCTTGCTCCTTGGACGTGCCACTCATCATCCACACATGGCAGATTTTGTCCCTGGTGAAGTGAAGGAGCAAGAGCAGGACATCTGTGTCACGGCACTTCACAATTATGTTTCCATAACCGGCATCAATGGCTTCAAGTGCATGGATGATGATCCTTGTGTCAGCTTCCTCGTGGTTTGCATTCAGAGTTGGGATGACTCCCCTTGTCGTTGAGAATCCGTTTGGAGTGCTGCCACCAACTACTACTTCGTTGACTGTGTCGGTGTGCGTTGCCAGTTTGCCACTGAGGAACAGTGCAAGGTCTTCTTTGTTTTCACCTAAGGCGATGAAGTTCTTCCATGTTTGTGGAAGTGGAAGATCATCCCGGTTGATCACCTTATGGATTGGTCTCGTTTGCCCAGCTCTTTTGCTTCGTGTAGTCGACTTGATCGATAGAAGTCTATACTGATCAAATACGATGTCGATCCTGGACACTGTGCCACAGAACTGCTTCAACACGGTCCTCTGGAAGGTTTTGGCATAGTCACCAAACGTCTTGCAATTCGGTGGTTTTCCTAGGGACTGTATCAATGCATGGCCATCAATTATGATACAGGTTTTTCCTGTGGTCTCCGGTGCCCCTTTGACTTTCTCTATCCCAAGACCAGTGGTTAGCAGGGGGAGCATTGCAGACTTTTGGGTACTTCTCATCTTTTTATCCGTATTAGCCAAACTAAGTGGTACAACGAACAGCTCATGCTTCAGTACATTGTGGATATCTACTTCTCGCCCAACTTGTGCCGCATTGAACAATCTCTGCATCAGTTGCCTGTCCGCTTTGATTGTCTTGGTGACCTTCTGCTTCCCATCCTGCACCGGTGTCTCGTAGAGGGTTGCGAACGTCTTCGATTTCTGGCGTTTCTGTCGATCGAAAAAAGGTACAGACTTCTCCACTAATCTCTCCTTCACATTCTTCAACACGAGATCTTTCCCCCTTTGGTCGGCAGTGAGGAGGTCTGCAGCTATCTCTTCGGTTGCAATGTCGTTGGTAGTCAGTGATTTCAGCTGTGTAATAGTGGGAGTTGCGTCGTCTTGATCGGATATTGTGAACGCCTTGAATCGTCGGAACTGAGCCTCAAGCTTGGACACCGCATCCAAATCCCGTGTCATTTTGGATGGAAGACCATCTTTACGAGTTGAGAAATCTTCGTCCGATTCGTCGTTGCGAAGACCGAATAGACGCATGGTGTCCTCTGATATCTGCGACCTTTCAGACCAAGTTGTGCAGAACCTGTCTCTTGCCGTGTCATTCCGTGTGATGCCAATTATACCATTTGAGAGCTTGCATACCTTGTTAATCCATTCAGTGGCTTGATCAACTGGAACTTGGTTACATCTGCCTGCGTGTCGTTTCACTACAAAATTCCCTGCCAGGAATTCTTCGTGGACTTCTGGTGCGGTCTGTGCGAGTCCTCTCATGTCAGTGAGGTAAACAGGACCCCACCGGGCATAGTTGACATGGTCATATATGGTCAGCCATGGTAGCATTTCGGCAAATGAATCAAGATGGAGCAACCAATCCCCATCTCGATTAGCGCGGACGAATGATAATAAAATTTCCACCATCTCAAGGTACTGCAACCAGAAGGCATTGTTGGGATTCTGCTTCAGCATGGCGTGGAATTCGTCAGCTTTCTCTACATATTCTGTACGGTCGAGGAGCTCGTTGCATTCAGTCACAGCATTCAACAGACATTCATCTCGGGTTCTCGTACCATATTTCTTGAACAATGCTGATACTGCTGATCGAAGCACAACCAGTTCCTGATGGAGTTCAGGATTTTGCCGCTGTAGCCAATCCAAGAAAGCTTCAAACTTGATCCGACTAAGGGCTTCATAGGCCCAGATATGTCCCTGAATAGCCCTGTAATAGTGTTTCCCATCCATCATTGACTTGGCAGCATTTGGTCCAAAGATTTCAGACTCCACCCACACATCATCTAGGCCTGCACTTTCCATTTGCTGACCAATGGCCCGAAGGAAGTTGAAGGAGATATGGAGACCACCAAGCAGGACAACTACTTCGCTGTACTCTTCAGAAGCCCACACAATCTCCTTTGCTTTGGCATAGAGAGGCTGATCGAAGAAAACGATGGTATGGCGCTGTCCAAGGTATCTGCTGAGCTGGACAAATCGGTTTATGATCGTGGTGATGGTCCCATATTCATCCGCAGTAGCCTTGAGGATCGGTGCCATTCCCACCGTCGTCACTGGTGGATCTACGGTACTCACACACTCGTTGAATGCTGCCCATGGAGGAACAGCACAGCCATTACCTGTGTCCATCCTGGAGATTACCCAGACGTGAGTCATTCGTGTTGCTGCCTTCCTACATGGACTACTTTTGAACCAGTCATTCGGTTCAATGCTAGAAGCATTCGGAATCCTGGGTTCAACTCTTGTGCCAATAGGTAGTTTGGGGGGATCGACATCATGCAACTTATCGACAGTCTCCTTTCTCAGAGCCTTCTCTCGTCCGTGCACACGCTTAACAGGAGTTCTTGGAGGAGGTGGTCCGCGTTGCCAAGCATTCCACTGTGTGCAATGGTATGAACCTTGACCACTTATTGTCGACTCGTTGACATCTATGTTGTCAGCTGATCCTAAGATTAGCCTACCAGGTTCATAGGGTACCAAGCCATCCGGGATGTACGTGTTGTTATTTTCCTCAAATTTCCAAAGAATGTCACTCGCGATACTTGTGTCCATGCGTCTTACTGTGTCGACACCTATTGTACCACCAGCAGCATGAAAGAGATCCACCAGTTTCTCTGATCTTGTGGCTTGGTGTAAGGTCATCCCCAGGCCGACATGCTTTGGAGTCAACTTTTTCCCCTTTGAAAGCGCAAATACAATGTCCTGAGCGATATTTAGTATTCTTTGCTTCGTTGAACTTGCAGAACTTTCTATCTCTCCGTGATCATCAGTATCCAACACATCAGTCCCACCAAACAGTACAGAGAGAAACAGATATAAGCTATCTGGAATAATGGCTTCCACTGCGTCTGTTGTTAGACCCCTCCACACTTTATCGTGACCAGGCATCCGTTCCAAGTCTGCTCGAAGTTGAAGGGCAGAGTGAACAATTTCCTGCAGCTCATTGACTGGTGGCAGCTGTATCGTGGGTGCGTCATCTTCATCACAGTCATCCTTTCGGTCAGAGATATCCGACAGGGCACAGGCAATGACATACTGAGATTTGTCACTGGGATAAAGAAGAAGTTGTGCTTTTCGATTACGTGGTCTTATGAATGAACCTTCGTCACCAATAACATTCTGTAATGCAGTATAGAAGGTCTGTCTTCTGGACAAGAAGCTATCAGGGATATCTTGGTTCTTGGCATTGCATAGT
Source organism: Myxine glutinosa (assembly GCF_964187855.1). NCBI lineage: Eukaryota > Metazoa > Chordata > Myxini > Myxiniformes > Myxinidae > Myxine > Myxine glutinosa. The sequence continues at coordinate 98,959,865 of NC_136268.1, forward strand.
TCTACATATCTCTCCCAAGCAGTTCCCATATCGTACACATTACCAACGGACAGACCCTCCAGTAACATGTCCCCCAGGGCATTCAGGGCTGGATCTGAACACAGAGAATGACGGCCTTTTGTCTTTTTCACCCTCCGCTCAAATTCAACAAAGCATTGGTTGTGGTACTTCCCCTCTGCAGCAATTAAGTCTACAACATTGGCCATCCTAACTGACATGACAACGTCCTCTTTTGACAAGTCGATGATCTTTTGCGAAACTTGCATTGTCATTACACTGTGGAGCTGAGCCTTTCCTGAGCAACACATTATTGAGAATTTGGCATTTATTTTCGAAGATGTCTTCATACCAAACTCGATGTAATATGAAAGGACAAGACAAAATAAAAATTTTTGAAAATTTTACCTCTTTTGACCTTTGACCCCCCAAATTTGACCTTCAAGGTCAAATCTCATTTTGGCAACCGGGTGTTTCTGAAAGCCTGGACCATACTGATACTTTCTAGCCCGGTTGTCAGCTTTTAACAAAAAATGCCATCAAAAGTTTTTTTAATCGTATTCCCTGGGGTTGGCCTGCCGACTATAAACAACATGATGGAATTGGTAAAGTTCATTTGAAGAAGAACACGATTTGGTCACAAATGTGCATGCATAACCACATACGTTTGCGCCATTATAATAAAAAGAGACACCATTCAAACCTGACTGAGTACGTCTATGAATTACATACTATTGAAATATGATTACATCTATTCATTACATACTATTGAAATATGATTACATCTATTAATTACATACTATTGAAATATGAGTACATCTATTAATTGCATACTATTGAAATATGAGTACGTCTATGAATTACATACTATTGAAATATGAGCACATCTATGAATTACATACTATTGAAATATGAGTACATCTATTAATTACATACAATTTAAATATGAGTACGTCCATTAATTACATACTATTGAAATATGAGTACATCTATTAATTACATACTATTGAAATATGAGTACGTCCATGAATTACATAGTATTGAAATACTGTATGAGCACATCTATGAATTACATACTATTGAAATATGAGTACATCTATGAATTACATACTATTTAAATGAGTACATCTATTAATTACATACTATTGAAGTATGAGTACATCTATTAATTACATACTATTGAAATATAAGTACCTCTATTTAAAAAAGAAATACATACAATTTAAATATGACTGCATCCATTAATTACATACTATTGCAATGAGTACATCTATTAATTACATACTATTGAAATATGAGTACGTCTATGAATTACATGCTATTGAAATATGAGCACATCCATTAATTACATACTATTGAAATATGAGTACATCTATTAATTACATACTATTGAAATATGATTACATCTATTAATTACATACTATTGAAATATGATTACATCTATTAATTACATACTACTGAAATATGAATACGTCTATTAATGACATACTATTTCAATATGAGTACATATATTAATTACATACTACTGAAATATGAGTACGTCTATTAATTACATACTATTTAAATATGTGCACATCTATTAATTACATACCATTAAAACCTGACTGAGTATGTCTATTAAATACATACTATTGGAATATGAGTACAGTACGTCCATTAATTACATGCTATTGAAACATGATTACATGGGTCTTCTGGGTTTTTGGGGTCTCCGGGGTCTTTTACATATTTGGGGTCTTTTGTGTCCTCTGTGTCTTTAATGGTATTTTGGGTATTCAGGGTCTTTAAGGGTAATTTGGGTATTCAGGGTCTTTAAGGTCTTTGGGGTATTTTGGGTCTTTAGAGGTCTTGGTGGTCTTAAGGGTCTTGGCCGACTTAAACGGTCGTCAAAGGTCTGAGGGGTCTCAGCAGTCCAAAGGGTTAAAAGGTATATTCCAACAGTACGTAATTAAGAGTTCATGGACGGTGTTTTTGAGTGTTATTTTAATTTGAAGAAGAAGAAGAAGACGTTTGGTCACAAATATACAAACAAACAAACATAACCATATAGGTTTGCTCTATTATAATAAGCTGAGTATTGATCTGTGTAATATGAAAATTAAATCTTGAACGGTTTTTGAAATCTCAGATCGTCCCCAATCCAAGACCATGATCTTTTCTATCCTCGTTAACACCACCCCACCCCAAACCCTCCTCCTTCTAAATTTCCACGTTCCCCTCCTGAAACATTCCTTCTGTGTCGTTCTTGTCCACCCCATGCATCCTCTGTGTCCATCTTGTCCACCCCATGTATCCTCTGTGTCCATCTTGTCCACCCCATGCATCCTCTCCTGTCCCTCATTTTCTTTAAGGTCATCTCATCTCGACTCTCGAAGGGATTTAACTTGTAAAATGGTCGTGATGTCTGTCCGTCCGTCCGTCCGTTAACTTTTTGCTATTTTTGCTGGTCTTCCCATTATCTCCCGGCTGATTGTCCTGAAACCTGATGCATGAGCATGAATACAAGACAGTATCCCGCACAATCTCGCGCGATTCGAGTTTTCAATTTCGGATCACTGGGGCTCCTGGAGGCGGGTGGGGGCGGGGAGGGGGTTGACCCCAAAACTTGGAATCCCTATTCATCCCTTATTTAGCAACCAATTTATCTGAAACCCGATACAACCACACTGAGTTTGTGGCTATACAAGCTGATGATCCCACTGATCTATCCACAGGTCATCAATGACAGAAGCAGTGAAATTGTAGAAAGGCTTTATGGGTTTGTTCTTTTTGTCTTTTCTTTTGATGCAATGTCGAGGCTCATGGAAGAGCGAATGGATCAGGCCTCAACTGACAAAAGGAACAGCAGAAAAAGAGGGAGAAACGCCAATAGCAGAGCCAGGGCACAAATTAGATGGAGATGGACAAACATGGATTTGTGGGCAAAAATGAGGGAATTGGGAAGATGAAGGGGAAGGACAATATGGATAAGGGAGAAAACTCTCAGGAAGGAAAAAAGAGGAAATTGGGGGTGGGGAGTCGTTTAACGGACGTAGAAAAGATCATGGTTCCGGATGGGGGATGATTTGAGATGGTGGTAAACAGCTGTCTTGAAGGCCTGCAGTGAAAGATGAGATTTAAGAGAGTGTAGAAGTTAGTTCTGCAGGTGCGGGAAAAAGATGAACAATTAAATGAGTGCAGGTGAAACCTTGTGATATTTACTCAATTCACAACTCGTTTCCCCAAATGTACTCGATTCCTGGGGTGCCATAATCTTCCCATCCCAAACGTGGCCTACCTCTTTTCCTCCCATCTTGTTCCCTCAACCTATCCGCTGTCCTTGCCGTTCTCTCTTCCCCCATCTGCACCAAATGTCCAGCCCATCTCAGCCGGCATTTCACCAATCTCCCCGTCAAGCTCATCCGCACACCAATCTCCTCCCTCAGTTCATCCATTCTCCTTCTATCCACCCTCTTCGCTCCCGCAATCCTCCTGATCCAGTTGTTCTCGCAAACCTGCAGCCTCTGGTCTTGTCTCTCTGTCAGTGCCACCGTCTCCTGACCGTAAAGGTATGCCGGCGTTACACAAGACATCAGAACTTTCCTTTCAATCTCCTTGAAATCTTTCTATCTGCCATGACACCCTCCACGCATCCGCACCACGGAGGTATATAATAAACCTGGAGAGCCAATTGGCCACCTCGCAGCATTAGCCGCCGTGAAGCCACCGGAAATAGTCTGGCGGCCATATTGGGAAGCCGATCGTTTTGTAAACAAAGCCTGTCAAAGCAAAGGCGTGGCGCACTGATGATGCAGCTGGAGCGAATTTTAGGACCGCCGACTATTTAATTAATATAGAATACTAATATTTGAACTGATATTCGGGCTCAGAATCCCGTTCTTTAAGGAAATGGTGTTCATTAAGTTTGAAGTTGATTCTAGACGCATTTTTCCTGGGGAATCCAATGGTTTAGAGCTTGTTTGAAAAAAAAGTGCCCAAAATTACCGCTCGGTGTTCTTTATCGTTCTTCTCATGACCCAATCACCCACTAGTAGGAATAAGAATCCTGACATGTTACACCCCTGTTTAACTCCTGTCTTCACCTTGAACCATTCTGTTGTTTCACCTTGGTCAACGACCGCACATTGAAAGTCTTGGTAAAGGGCTTTTACAAGGTTCACTAATTTTCCAGGTATGCTGTATTTCTTCATTATGACCCAGACATTCTCTGGGCAAGGAGTCGAAAGCTTTCTAGAAATCTATAAAATTGAGGTACATCGTCGTTTGCCATTCTTTGGCTTGTTCAATAATATTCCTCAATATAAAGATCTGATGTGTTGTCATGTTATATGATGTTAGTTAATTCAGTCATTATATTGTAACTAAGATGTGTATGTTTCTATTACCGAGATGTTAGAAACCACGCAGATATAATGATAACCAGAGTTTATTCTACACTGACATGGGTCAGCAACACATCAACAGTGAGTCAGTCACATAAATGACATGAAACGCTGTCATGTAGTTAACCCACACAATTCTTGGGTTTCGGAAGTTTTTGCTATTCATAACATACAAGACTTACATGTTGCAATGGAACATTCAGCAGGACATGGTAATTGTTACATGAATAATGGAGCGGAGATATAGACATCTCATGCAACACATCTTTTACAGTTTAAATATTTTCATGAAGTGTTGGTGAACTCATGAAGGTGAATAAATGAAGTGCCGCTGCCTTTGTTCTTCAGCATTCTGATCACAATAGCTTTTGACACACCAGAGAATGTTGTGTTGAGCATTTCAATACAATTGTCGGTGACCATCCCATTCTCCCTCAGGTCTTCCACGATGGTATTCAGGGACTCCACTTTTCTGGCTAACCTTCTGTTGTGTTGCTGACTCACTTTTAATTTTTTTCGAAAGTTGTCCAGCTTGTGGACAGCTTCATCGAGCTTGTGCTTCAATACCAGTGGACTTGTGACGGAGTAGGAGTGATCTGTGGTCTGAAATGAGGGTCCCGCCTCAGGTTCAGGATCTTGAGTAGTGGCTTGAGGTTCTGGTGTATCTTCTTGGATGACAGACCTGGCCACTGGCGCTTTCCTCAAAACTGTAACCTATTTGGAAAGAAAAGAAAAGGTGAACCATTAATACTCATTAAGTTGTTTTTAGGGCTGAGCCGAATGCTTAGAAGCTTCGTTCATTAGATTGGGGTTCTAATTAGAAATAGATGTGACTGCGTTGGACGTATTGTAACATTGTTTCAAAGACTAAACATTTTGTTAAATATTATTACAACAAAGCTTCGGGGGGGAAATGCCAAGAAAGTGTACAAAATGGGATTCGGCTCAGCTCTAATTTTAAAAAAAGCAACTGAGTTGTTCTCCATAAAACTATGTCTTAGGAGCTGCATATGAAGCAGCAGACATGGCATGTGATGGGTTACTATCATAACATAGGTGGAATACCAACATAATACAGTGGAGCCCGCTTATTATCATACCCCCTGTGCAGGATGAAATTATGGCAATATCCGGGATATTCCAATGGGCAGGATTCAAAATGGCGGCGGCCCTGAGAATGGAAACGATGTTTTCTGTGGGATCAATGTATGCAGAGAATGAATTCAGTCTTGTGACTTGTAGGTGTGATAATCAGCCATGCATGACTGCCGCCTAGCCAGGTGGAAGAGTTAATGAGCGAGGCCACAGGAAGGTATGATAATAATTGGGAAATAACTATGCTTGGAATCAATTGTGAGCAATTTGACTATGAAATTAAGTGGGATATGACATTATTCTATGACATTACATGGGAAGATTCACTATAGTTTATATAGGAACTGGTTTTGGATTTCACTATTCTCGGACTATAGACGGGATATTCCAATAAGCGGTATGACTTTAAGTGGGCACCACTGTATGCGTATGGGGAATACCAACCTAACATAGGTGGAATACCAACATAGCATAGTTTACCTTCTTTAAATGTGCTGGGAAGTTGAAACAGCTGGGGACGGACTTCGGCTTCAGTCGGACGGTTTGACCAGTCCTGTCGAAGTCACTCTCATTGAAGTGATCACTGCACAGAACTGTGGTGCCTGGGGTGGGGTAGAAGGACTCCCTTCTCAGGGCAGATGTCCATCGAGAGCACAAGTCCTTATCCTTTGGAAACCTTGAAACAAAATACATTGTGGTCACAAAATGTGGTTGCGGGTCAAAACCTCAGAGGGCAGTCAAAACATCCGAGTCAAAACGACTCCATATCAAAATAATATTTTGAGTTTCATATGTATAGTTAAATACAACTTCATCTGCTAATGTTTGCCATGTGTCGGACTTTCGTACCTTCCACAAGTAACCCCCATTTGCTCTTTCTGCTCACGAGTGACACAGGAGGGCATGGAAACCCTGACAGTAGTAGACTGGACAATTAAGTTAAGCTCATCACAAATTAAATCACTTGACAATGATCACGAGCTGACGAGTCAATCTCGATACTTCAATCTGAATCAATGAATGAGTCAATCAGACATCAGTCTGACATACTCACATAGCCCTAGTGAATACACAATACAGTTATATTTGAGATCTGTGTCGTATTGCACACCCTGCGCATGGTCTAACATCATCAAATTCAAACACAGTGTTCAAACTTCATTGAAACTTCATTGAAACTTAATTACCTAGCCCCACCACCGTGACCACGCCAAAAACTGAAAAAGCAGAACACCCGCGATCGCGGTTTGTCACTTACTTGTGAAATGTGCATGTGGAGGCCTTCCCTGAGGTATTTGTGCAGTCAAATGCAACACACTGTGGTATTTTGAAACAGCGCGTTCACAAATAAGACTCCTTACAGTCGGTAAGCATCCAAAATGAATCAGAAATTGTGAGATCAGCTGATTGTGAGATAAAACACGGACGCAGACACAATCGGCTTCCCAATATGGCCGCCAAGCAACTTCCGCTAGCTTCAGCCGACAGCCGTCATTGGCTCTCCAGGTTTATTATATACCTCCGTGATCCGCACCTCTGCCTTTGACTTACCATTACCGGTCATTGTTCCCCCAGATACTCAAACCTATTTCATTGTCTGATCTTCTTCCCCTCTAACCTGATATTAATTTATATTCTCTGCTGCCAAACCCCGTCACCTCCATGGTCGTTTTCAGCCCGTGTTTCTCAAATGCCTCCTTCCACTCCCCTCGCACTTCCTGCACTCTCCCGCCCCACTCTCCACCACAACAACCAGATCATCCGCATACGATATCCTCCCCAGAATATCCTTCATGTTTACCTTCCCGATTATCAGCACCATCACCATGATAAACAGGAGTGGGCTCAGAGTGCTTCCTTGCTTCAAACCGATGTTCACATTGAACTCCTCCGACATCCCAAGACCAATCAAAACTCTTCCCTTCGTTCCCTTGTAGATCCCTTTCACCAACCGAACTTCTGCTTCCGGCACTCCCATCCGTTTCAGTGTCGCCATCACCATCTCTCGGGAAAGTGTCGTGGACCTTCTCTCGGTCCACAAATCCCAATGCTATTTCACCTTGCACCTCTAACCTGTTCTCCACCAGCTGTCTTAGCGTGAACATCCCTTCCATCATTTCCCTACCCTTTATAAACCACTGCTGCTCTTCTCTGATCTCCTTCTCCACATTCTTTATCCTTCCACACCACAAAATATTTATATTAAATGGTCACTTTTCAAAAGTTATATTTTTATATAAGTTAGATCTTTTCATGCCTCTGCCGATGAGGTCGCCGGAGGCATTATTATTCTATAATTTTCTTGGAATAAACAAATATATAAAACTAGCAACGGTACCCAGCGTTGCTGGGTAACGCCGGGTCCCACCTCCCACCCCTTCCCTGGCCTCCTCCCTGCCTACCCCACCCCCTTCCTATGGACTCTCAACCCACCCCCTTCTCCTCTCTCCTCACACTCCTCCTCACACTCCTCCTCCCTCCTTCCACCTCCACCCCCTCTTCTCCCTCCTCTCACCACCTCCCTTTGGACTCCCACTTCACCATTTCTCCTCCTTCCTCCAATCCCATTCCCTACCTCCAGACTCCGAACCCACCCCTTCCCCTCCCTCCTCCCTTCCCACACCACACCTTCCTTTCCCTCTAAACGCTCACCGATTCTCCTTCTAGCCTCCACACCACCCCTTCCCCTCACTCCCTCTCCTCCCACCCATTCTCCTCCCTCCCCTCATCCCACCAGTTCCCCTCCCTCCCACACCACCCCTTTCCTCCTCCATCCCACCCCACCCCTTCCCTCCTCCCTCCCACACTACACCTTCCCCCCCTCCCTCCCACACACCCCTTCCCTCCTCCCTCCCACACCACCCCTTCCCCCCTCCCTCCCACACCACCCCTTCCCTCCTCCCTCCCACACCACCCCTCCCTCCCTCCCACACCACCCCTTCCCCCTCCCTCCCACACCACCCCTTCCCCCCTCCCTCCCACACATCCCTTCCCCCTCCCTCCCACACCATCCCTTCCCCCCTCCCTCCCACACCACCTCTTCCCCCCTCCCTCCCTCCCACACCACCTCTTCCCCCCTCCCTCCCTCCCACACCACCTCTTCCCCCCTCCCTCCCTCCCTCCCACACCACCTCTTCCCCCCTCCCTCCCTCCCTCCCACACCACCTCTTCCCCCTCCCTCCCTCCCTCCCACACCACCCCTTCCCTCCCACACCACCCCTTCCCTCCTCCCTCCCACACCACCCCTTCCCTCCTCCCTCCCACACCACCTCTTCCCCCCTCCCTCCCACACCACCTCTTCCCCCCTCCCTCCCACACCACCCCTTCCTCCCTCCCTCCCACACCACCCCTTCCCTCCTCCCTCCCACACCACCCCTTCCCTCCTCCCTCCCACACCACCTCTTCCCCCATCCCTCCCACACCACCCCTTCCCCCATCCCTCCCACACCACCCCTTCCCCCCTCCCTCCCACACCACCCCTTCCCCCCTCCCTCCCACACCACCCCTTCCCCCCTCCCCCCTCCCTCCCACACCACCCCTTCCCCCCTCCCTCTGTCCCACACCACCTTTTCCCCCCCTCCCTCCCTCCCACACCAC